>NW_026880276.1:0-298409 GCF_032173495.1 Musca vetustissima
AAAGAACAAAATATTTTCTATCAAAAAAGAGACACTTTTGGGCCTAACTTCAGGAAAACAGACAATCTTCAACAACTCTATAATAATGGATATTTTAAACAACAAAGGTACTCTTACCAAAATCAAAATTCCAATAATTCAGGAGCTAACTTCCAAAATTACAGACCAAATAATAATTTCAATAAATATCAAAATTCAGATTCAAACTCTAGAATGAGTAGATTTTCACATTCAAGTAGACCTGAACCAATGGATGTCGATTCTGGACACACTAACTTCAGATCTACAATAACTAGGAACACCAATACAACTTTCCGCGCACAAAATCCAAAATTCTCTCAACCGAAAAACAAAGAAATGTACAACATAAACTCTCAAAACGATCATGAAGAAATACAGGATAACAATGACGATACGATAGACGACTTACAAAATTTTTTACATTAATCTCCCAAAATCCACCGGATACGTAGAAATAAACAAACCGTATGGGAAATCACTAAAATGTTTAATTGATACTGGTGCATCAGCATCTTTTATAAATCCGGAATATAAGAAAAAATCATTAATCGATAGCCAACCAATCACTATTACTACAGTTCTAAACAAATATAAAATAACCAAACAAAAGCTATTATTCCCATATTCAAGGAATTTAAGAAATCTGGGAACTTAACGTTTCTAGTTTTTAGATTCCATAATTATTTTGACGGACTACTCGGGATAGACGCTTTAATACAACTAAAAGCTAACCTAGATTTACACAACTTAACATTAACAACACCGGAGACTACCTTGGTTCTAAAAATAAAACCTAATTTTACTTCAGACAAACACATAATTCCTCCTAGTTCCAAAGTCATTATTAAACTCCCCGTAGATATCCAAGACGGTGACATATACATAAACTCTACAAACTCTATACTTCCAAAAACTGGTTTATCGAAGTAGAAATCCAAAATAATTCAAACACAGAACAGATATTATTCTTAGACCAACCCATTTAAGTAGCACAATAATAATAACAATAACTGGAATTTGGAGAGTCCTTCAGAATCTTTTTCACCACCATTTCCGAATCAATTTGAATAAACCACTTAAATTCAGAAGAGGAAAAAAATATGAAATCATGCAAACAATATAACGATATCTTTTTTATAGAAGACCAAACACTATCTTTTACAAATGAAATAAAACATAGTATCACAACTACAGACAACAAACATTTCTCAAATAATAAATTATTCAAGGTGATACATTACACAGTAAAATTGACCGACGTAAGACATGACGACGAATAGGAAAACCTCATCAGAGAATACGACATATTCAAAACAATTAACCATTGTGAAAAATGCCAGACACTTAAATACATTAGAAGTCCTCCAAAGATTAAATATGAAATACCAGAAACACACAAAAACCACTTGACATAATACATATTGATCTTTATTCTATAAACAATTGCCATGTTTCTACAATATTAGATAAGTTTTCACGAACGCTATTCACTCTGCAACTAATCTTACACCTTACGAACTTTTTCATGGACGAACTTATAAATTTGACAGGGATGTTCAATTCAATAACGAACATGACTACTTACGTAAACATAATGAGTTTCAGGAAACACTTTACCCTTATATTAAAGAAAAACACAGAATCGACTTGAAAAACTAAATACAGCAGACATGAACCAGAAAATTTTGAAATCGACGAAGACATTTACAGAAAAGAATGCGGGAGAAATAACATGACACCAAGATTTTCAAAACACAAAATTCAAAATAACAATAGAGTAACAATAATTACAACAAGAAATCAAAAAATACATAAATCTAGATTAAAAACTAAAAAGAAAATGTATTTTTTTTTTAGATTTCCGTTAGTACTGACCCAACTTATAGAAATATTACCTATCAGACCGGACCAAGCGATAGTGCAGGTAAATCTCGGACAAGCAAGAATCATCGAAAATTACAAAAATCTCATTCACATCGTAAATTTAAAGGAATACGAAAGGAATATTGAAGAAATCGATCATGTGTTAGATATATTCCAAAAACGAGGAACGTTAACCGACTCCATTAAGATAACTAATCTCAAACTAAAAGAGTTACACAACAAACTAACTACCCTCACTCCTTCCAAAAGAACAAAGATAGGACTTATTAATGGACTAGGTACCGTCATAAAATTTATAACCGGAAACATGGACGCTCAGGACGCACAAGAACTAAATAAACAAATAAGAAAATTAGAAACAAATAAACAAAACATCAAAACCACCATTGAAAACCAGCATAACCTAAATACACAAATGATTGAACGGTTTCAAAATTTGACATCCCATATTAATACAGAACAAAGAAAAATCGAATCATATTTAGCACAATTATCACAAGAGGCCTCAAACAAAATTCGTAAAGAAGAAAACATCCTACACGAAATGCAATACTTAGAAGAAATAAATTACAATATCGATTTGCTTAGCGACCATTTAACTAACCTAGCCGAAGCTATAGTTTTAGCCAAATTAAATATCATTTCTAAATTGATTCTTGACCAAAATGAAATGAAATTCATTTACGATGTATTTACACAGCAGTCTATTGAGATTATCTCAGACGAACATGTCTATGAACTTCTTGGGCTTCAAGCTTATTACAATCATAGCAGCATAATATTCAACGTTAGAATACCTGTCCTTTCGAAAATGACATACCAATTCAGTCACATTATTCCTTTACCAATTAACTTTACCAAAATAATCGTAACACAACCATACATAGCCCACAACGAAAAGAGTGTTCAGTACTTTACAAAAGCCTGTCCCAGGATTGAAAGCACCTTTTATTGTCGCTCCCCGCTGTATAAAGAAGACGTGAGCAACTCATCCTGTGTTGGAAACCTGCTGAACCACAAACCCCCCAAATGCATATTTAACGATGCCGGACCAGTGGAGTCAATAATACCACTTGAAGAGAATTATATACTTTTTATTAATATTAAACATGCACTAATAAAATCTACTTGCAGTAAAAACCCCCATGAAGTAAAAGGAACTGCACTCCTGCGATACAAGTCATGCGAAGTCGTCATCAATGGAACTCCTTACTCGGACAACCATAGCATGTTCTGGGAACACACCCACATAGCACCACCAACATACTCCCAAATTGAAGAAGAGGCGACAATAGAAACTTTAAACTTGAGGAAGCTGGAAGAATTTTATGTCGAAAATAAGGAAGCTGTCCTAACTTTGGAAAACGAAACGGAAGACACTATGAAATTTACCCACTTGGCCCTATTAATCCTAGCAGTCATGATGATCATTCTATTCTTCTCAAGGAGAACAACACAAGCAACACCGAACGTCGTCGTTCCGGCCATACCAACCTCCAGTTCTTTATGGCCGTCACTCTACTCTAAGGGGGGAGGAGTTACGTTGGCCAACAACCCCACAGGCTGACGCAACATGCTGATACAACATATATTGTCCACACGCGTTTCACTCAGACATGCTGACACAACACACTCATACACAACAATTACCGTTCACACGCGTTTCACTCAAACATGCTGACACTACACTTCACACTCATACACAACAATTACCGATCATACGCTGACACAACATAATTGACACACGCCACACCAAAACTATATCATATTACACAAATCAATAACGTAATTAAAATAATTGTTTGTCTTTTGCATAAATACATATTTTGTAAATTAATTTTAGCATTCTTACAATAAACCGAAAAGAGGACAGAAGTCCCAACAAATCAATTTTTTTATTTGAATCAATGGAAACAAACTCGTAACTCGCGTTGATACCATCAGCTTGGTCTTCTCGCCATTTACTGCCAGACTCCTTCTCAATTGGTTCAAAGGCGGCTGTTAAGACCCCCAATGTTCAACCCATTGTGTCGATGTCATCGGCGAAGGCGAGTAACATGTGTTGTTTGGTGTTCAGTTCCCAGTAGAATGCTAAAAATGTCACACGACAAACTATCACCTTGCCTAAATCCTCGTTCTGTATTACAGAGCTCCGACCTTGTGCCTGTAAAAGTTATCCTGCATAGTCGTATTATTTTTGCAAGAATGCCGAACGCAAACATGACTTTAAATACCTCTGAACGGATAGCGCTGTCGAATGTCGCTTATAGTCGACGAAAGATAGAATGTGTCGATGTGCTTTTCGTTGGTCTTTTCCAGGATTGAGTTTCAAAATCTGGTCAATGGTGGACTTGAAGGCCTGGTATGGTACAATAATGTCATTGACCATTGGCTTCAGTCGTTCACACACAACGCTGTTAAGCACTTTATATGCGATGGGAAGGGAAGAGTTATTCCTCTACGGCACATATCGTCTTGTCTTAGGTAAGCCAGCTTAATCCCTTTATGTTTTGACATAACCCTCTTTTAATGGACCCATCTGATTGTAGGTATTTTGAAGGTTGTAGCGGCTCATACCCAAATGAATTGTGATTTGAAATTCCGAGTTCTGGGATGGAAAAAAACTTGTTCGAAGAGAGTTGAACATATATACGGTTTGAATTGACATAACCTCTATAAAGTATTTCAGGGAATAAAATATAAATTTTCTATATATTCCCCGGTTGACTTTATGCATATAAAAGTTTACCCTCACTGGCAAAAATCTGGGATCTCAATAAGTTATTACGATCCTGCCAGGAGTCGAACCTGGAATCTTCTGATCCGTAGTCAGACGCGTTATCCATTGCGCCACAGGACCTAACGGTAAACGAAAGCCAACAACAAGTTGTCTACTCTGCTGCATTTATACAGTTTGTTAAATAATTATTTGCATGTACAGGGCTTAAAATACATAGTTTAATCAAATTTATTAGTTCATCGTAATTTTATTTTTTCATATTGGATTATGAATTTCCTATATAAGCTTTGGCTTGTAATTTGAAATTTTTTGTAAATTAGGCTCTTTTTTCTATATTAATGAAAATAATTCAAAAGTTTTTATATTTATATAAATTTATCCATGTTTAATTTTTTTTGTTGTTTACTTATATAAATTTGTTGTTTACTTTTTATTATTGTTTTGAATTTTTAATAGAGGTTGACCACTGCAAGCCGTTGTTAATTTGTTAGCTAGCTGTCCACAGTTGATGAATTCAGGTCACTTGCAGTATTTGTCATAAATTTGTTTCTCGATCTGCATATGTGTGTGTGGTGGGCCAAACTATAAACTCACTTGTCACTTTATTGTCCTCAAAGTAATGGCCGTTTGTAATAATTTGCATAAAATACGATACGATATGCATTGAAAATAAATCTGTCTCAATAGAGAAAACAATTAAACGATAGTAGATCAAGTCAAGTCGAACGAACAGGAACACTTCAATGACGAAGAAAATTTCGGAATTAAAAATTAGAATCATGAAAAGAAGCCAGAGTAAGTCATCCCAAATATTTTAGGAATCAAAGTCCTACTGTTGCCGTTCTCTTTTAAGAGATAAGGGATGTAGTTTTTGATATTTAAACTGTTATTTCCATGTCGGAGCAATTTTTCTAGACAATCGCATTCGAAAAATAACCACGTCGAGTGTAGCATACCGTATGCAAATGTTTAGATTTCGAATGTTGATATGAAATATGTATGCATATATTAGCTATGGTTAAAATATATGCATATACTGTGGCAGACTAAATTTTTCTTCCTCAATTCAAAATTTACTAATATTAGTACTTTAAGTACACTAATGGTAAAAAAATCCAAAACGTCTCATTATTTAAACTCTTAACGCCAAAAGCTTTCCCAATACGAAGTGTTATTAGTATTGTTCACTTTAGTACTAATTATAACCACCTCCTGTTACAGCCTTAAAAATCGTACGTAACAATTTCAATGATTCTAGCTCTATTCGTCTAACTAATACCAACGTGAGTTATTTGAGGATATTTCGTGCAGTTTTACACTATCTGCGATCTCTTTCCAGGACCTTCAAAATAGTGAATGTCTGGAGGTACCGTTTTACCAAACCAAAGTAGATGTGGATTTTGGTTGGGTATTCATTTGAACATAAGGCAACAAAGACTTGTAATCGAAGACAAATTGTGAGCAAAAACTTCATATTCGGTAGTGCACCATAATTTGGTGTGTATTAAATTTGTCATTCCGTTTCAACCTCTCGAAACATCTGTCGGATATAAAGCACTTGTCTTCTACGTTTAAGATTTGGTATAGACTTCATATACCAATACCGACGAATTTTCGGTATTTAGAAGAATATAGACGTATTAGTAATTCGTCATTCCTGATTCTTGGAGCGTGGAGAGAATTCTCAATATAGAAATTTTTTTTGTATTTTTAGTATTTTGATTGCCATATGATTGGTTTTAAACCACAAAAAGGGTCAATATTGGTTTCAAGTTTTATCATATCCTCAATTTTAACACTAGATTGCCGAAGGCGGTCATTTTGACCGTTTTTCAATTTCAAATACAAAAATAACTGTGTATAAAATGACGCAGCTTTTTACAATTTGGTGACTTTTTTATAATAAAAGTAATTCTATGGGTACCAAAAGTCACCAAATTTAAAAAAAAAGTGGCATCATATACACAGTTATTTTTGTACTTGAAATTGAAAATCGGTCAAAATGACCGCCTTCGGCAATCTAGTGTTAAAGATCCTGGGCGATTTTGTTCAACCTGTGTAAGTTATTTAGTATTTCGACTTCTCACAGTATAACCTCCTAATAGCAATTTACCAATGCATATCCCCAACATAGAGGCTCCTGATTTGAGGTATTTATGAATGCCCATCCTATGGTGAAGTGCAAAAAAGTTTGGCTCGGCCGAACTTAGCGTCTTATACACTTAAGAAATGTGTCAGTCTTGGATCGTATCGAAAGGAACAAGTTCAAAGGAACTTTTCCAAAAAAAAAAAGGGAACTAACGGAACTAAGTCCAGTTCGTTCGTTAACTAGATCCTTTGGCTCCACACGTTTCTTAAGTTCGATCACTAATGGGCGATTGAACTAAAAGGAATTATGGAACTAAAATGATGACTTAGTTTTTTGGAGAGTGATCCGGAAATGATGAAACCGTTTCAGGAACGAAATTTCCGAACTCTAGTAATTTCAAAATCTCACATATATCTTTGATTTTCTTTCATTATACCCTACACAACTATGTTGTCAGGGTATTATAGCTTTGTGCAGCCCCAAAAGTTTGTAACGCTGCGAAATATTGCTCCTAGACCAACATTTAAGTATACCGATCGTCATATCTCGACTATCTGAGTCGATCTAGACAAGTGTGTCCGTCCGTCTGTCCATTATAATTTGTAAACACGATACAGGCCACAGTTATGGACCAATCTTCACGAAATTTTGCATGTAGGATAGGTTCTGGCCAACGAAGACCTCTATTGTTTTTGGGAAAGATCGGATAATATTTAGGGGATGAAATGGACCAAATACTATTTTTTTCGGTTTTTTTTTCGGTCAATATTTAGCGGGTCAAATGGACCCTGACTTTTGTGTGAAAAATGACAAAATTTGTATTCTATAGCGTATATATTTACCCCTGATGGACATAGACCCGAGAAGTTTATATTATATCCAAGAGGAGTGGTTGACCTTTAAATTAATACCAATTATATTGTTGTATGTGCTCGGATGTGGGAGTTACACCTAAATATTTACAGGTATCTCCGTATTCATATAATATTTAGTAACCCGTAATCACTCTAGAGAGCGGAACTATAGCGCTGATCGCTTTGAAATGTTCCATGAGGTTCCAGTTATGGTCAAGGACAACGCCTATAATTTTCGGTGATGATCAGATAATAATTTTGGAATGAAGTGGACCGAATACTTAATTTTTGTGTTATTTTCGAGTCGATCTATAGACCACAAATGAAAGCCGAACATCACAACACAACCCACGGTGAAGGGAATCTGGACAATAGCTGTACTGAATACTCGTAATATTCGGAAAATATGTCAGTGTGAGGAAGAGGTGCTGTTTACCTCTAATCGGTCAAGAGGGTGCAAATATCACGAAATATTGTCCAGGCCCGGAATAAACATCCGCAGAAAATTTGAGTTCCGTGGTAGTTGTGTAGGGTATCGTATGGTCGGCCCCGTCCGACTATACTGCTCCGCTCACTGGTTTTTGATATAAAAACACAATATTTACTTTTGCGTTTATGACTTGCATAACGTAGTACCCATTTTAATATTTCAACTAAACTAAAAAGTCCCCTTCAAAAGCGTATTCAATTGATCTATTGACATAAAACGCGTGAACTAACCACCAACAGCGTTTTCATATCGCAACAAATCTGATGTGAGTGAGCAAACAACAATGACGACTAATAGCTGTTGCAGTTCTTAATTTCAGAACATAGACTTGTTTTAGTAGCAGACAACTGGGCCTAAGATAAACCAGAAAAAAAAACAAACATATCTTCGTCCACATATATTCACTCGTATATTATAGCGTTATACGATGTTGACATCGTGATCGTTCTAAAGTGAATTGGCACGTCCAGTTGTTGCGATAACTTTTTTTAGTTGTAAAACAACAATTAAAATGTGTGATGGATCCGCTTGATTTTGTTGTAGTCGTTCGAAAGAGGTGGCAAACGTTCAGACGACTACTTTTCCGATTTTAATCAGTGGTTATGGCTGCAGTTAGTTGATTTGTATTATTAATAAGTTGTAACACATAACAAATTAATTAATAGTAACATATATTTGTTAACATGAAATTAATAAATAAGTATAATAATAAAAATTATATATGACAACAAAAATTCTTAAATTTGAATAAAAAAAGTAATTTTCGATCCTGCCAGGAGTCGAACCTGGAATCTTCTGATCCGTAGTCAGACGCGTTATCCATTGCGCCACAGGACCACATGATGCGCTATTTTTTCGTATTTTTTCTGTACTGAGTCATGGCTATACCCTCCAACATAAGGTATAGTGTATATTTAATATGTCTTTCCGTTTGCCACACTTCGAAATATTCCCGAAAAAGACACCCAAACAATATATCTATCTATGTCGATTTATGCATGTTAGTTTGCAGAAATAACTATAGAGTTCAAATTTTTTTGATAAAACATTGAAATTAAACATACATTTTTACTACTTCTAGGTATTCGGTATTGAAAATGGGTATTTGTTATAGGTCCACGTTTTGGTATAGTCTTCATATAACGGTACTCCCCATTACTCGGTATTTTGGACACGTTTTCACCAGAATTGGCTATAATTTTGATATTATTGGTTGTCAAATCTTGTTACCAAAAAATGTATGAGGGTCCAAAACGATAGACCTTTTTTCTAATGTCCCCCTGATGTTGGAGTGTCCGGCCGCTCATACATCCCTATAACAGGAAAACAAAGTCCCAATTTACCAACAAAATTATGACCAATTAGACAATCTACCTTTCTACTTAAACACTAGAATGGCTGCTAGGCCTCGAAATAAGAAACTCTTTTGATCTGGTAAGGTAGATCAGTGGATTCTGAGGTGGTCGAAAGCACCGAGAGGATTTCATCAGGTTTACCTTAGCTGTGGTGCTAAGAATCTTCCTATAAAAACGTAAAACTGGAATCTATCCATTCCAGGCACGAATGCACAGGTATCTCCTCGGCTCTAATTGAGTGAGAAGTGACGGAATGCTGAGAAATAGAATCTTACGGGAATCTGCCAACAGGGAGACACCACAGAGAGGGTTATTCTCTCCTATGTTGTGACTTGTGCTGATAAAAGAAGTTCGATAATCTCAAGATAAAGTTTGCTACCAATGGCCATGGTATAGTTTGTTAATAAGTGGTAAATTTCTGTCAAACATATCCAACATAATGCAGGGTGCTCTATTAGTTTTGTAGAACTGGATCACACCACGATGATAGAAATAGCTCCTCACTAGGAAACATAAGATCCCACCCACTTTGAATGGAGTAACCCTGTAAATTTTATAAGAAGCTAAATACCTCGGAACAGATATTGACCAGAAGTTGACGTGGAGAAGGAATATGGAGGAACGGCCTTAGAAGGTCTAATGGCGTTATGCAAGAGCTCCATAGAAAAAACTGGAGATTAAAACTGTAAGTCGTACACTGGCTGTGCGTCACGTCGATTCTCCCTATTATAACCTACTGATGTCTTGTCAGGTTTAAGACATTTAATAAGCGAATGCTCTCGTCCAAACTAAATAGAGTGGAGCAATCGGTATCGCTCCATCTACTATGCAGATGTCCAATGGACCAAACAGCCGATGGCTACTACTATATAGCCATCGGCTGTTTGGTACGTACGATATTGATAAAATAACATGATTGACAACACTCTTCCCCGGAGTAGATCGCATGTAAATACATAGTTTTAGCGATAATTTGTCCGACTCCTTATTGCTCTGTTCCATATTCTCTTTGGATACTCAGGACGAACACATGGGCCAAGCGTATTCCAGTGAACGTAGTTGCTAAATGATTGGAGGCCGAACATTCGAACCTAACATAACGTAGGTTCATGCTTTTGAAGGTTTTAGTCGAATTTTGCAACCGATGTGTCTGTAATTTGGCATTGCGGGTTTTTGATGCAGAAAATAGTCTATATTTGTTCATGTTTCGTAACAGCCATATAAAACTCCACTCCTATTTACGTATGGCGAAGATCCTAGCAGAATTCCCTAACCTAAGTGTAACTAATTTGGCATTTCGGTATTTCTCAAGAAAGAAAAATCCATTTGAACTTTACAATGTAGATTTTAGATAGAAAACAATTTAATGAATATTTTCATAATTTCATTCGTAGTTAATTTTTTTCGTATTGTATATGTATCTGACATTGAATATAAGTAAAAATCCGTATAACCATGAGAAAACCATTATTTTCCCCAAAAATTAAAACTTAATTAATATCACAATTATTTTCCTACATATATCCACTTTATCACTATTCGCGCTCATTTGTCCTCTCTCTCTCTCTCATTGAGTATTCCTGCTAAGAAAAAAACTGACCACCACAACCACCATTAATTGCTCGGCTGTGATTGTGACTATTTTGCATTCTATTGCTGCTTCTTACCGACCTCTGCATTGGTGTTACAAAATTCGCATATGTATTTTTCAAATGATTTCGAAGTTACGGATATTTACCGGGAAAATTGATCGACCCCGACTGATTATTACACCAACTAAATATTTTTTCTAGTTATAAATTCAATGTTACTAACAACATTTGAATAACACTGTTTGATTAAATTTGTAGTTCTATTGCCAAACTATTTACAAAAATCATGAAAATTTAAAAACTTGAATAACTTCATTTTAACAACTCGCACAACCTTAACATTGGCTTAATCTTAATCCATTTACCAGTCTACTACTATTCTAGTTTTTTTTTATTTCCACATTCAATATCACAGCGAGAGATCAAAAAAGAGAAATTATTGACCCAATTCTCAGCAGTTGTTGGCAATTTTATTTTAGCAATTTATTTTCCAATTACAACAAATTGCAACTAAGTTTTTATCCATCAATCATAATTTTCATTGGTTTTGTCGAACAAATTGAAAACAAACGAAATAAATAATGACAGTTCTATTGAAAGTGATATTTCTTCGTCGCATGAAATCGTAAATTTGCGGCAAAATACTAAACTACAGTTTATTAAAGAAATTGTTGTTTGCAACATAAATCATATTTCATATACCCTATACAAAATTACTGAACCTATTTTATATCAAAAAATTGTAGAATTGTAGAATTTGGTGACAAATACATTGTTAAAGCTAACAATGTTACATTCTAATTTTTTATTTATTTCTCTATACACATTTATCGATTTATTACTTAACTCTTCTGTAACACATGGTGTAGGGTATCGGGTAATTAGCCGCCTTAGATCTTATGTTCTCTTTTTTTATTTTTGAAAGAACGTGGCGCCATTGCGTGTACTTAATATTTGTTCGTCTGTTTTTGGAGCTGAGACATTTTCAAATAGCATTAGCACTTTTCATCTTAAGTCTTTCTTAATTTTCTTTCATTTGATACGCCTCGAGATGCATCTCTAGCCTCATAGCCAACAATCACTATCTGGATGATGAGTCGATGTGTACAATTCTCAGAGCAATGATAACAAATTGAATATGAATTAAATGATAAATTATTGTTTAAATTAGAAGAGATTCCTATCTATATTTGTATATACAAGAGTTGCGAAACGCCTGAACTTGCAATCTGGAAATTTTGGTAAAGAACCGAATATATTATACTATATTATACTGGATGCTTTAAAGATTATGGCTATACATGCTGATAGATAGTCTGCTACTTTTTCTAATAAAGCAGGGAAGCCGTTGGATCCTCGGAAATCATAAGCTTTTGTGGCATATTATTTTATTGTCTTCTTGTAAATTTTAATTGTCTTCTTGTAAAATTAAAAATATTATCTTATGTAAAATCAATAAATCTTGTGCAAAATTCGTATTTCTTCTTCTTCAAAATAAGAGTTTAATATATTTTTTAAATTTTGTTTTTGCAAAATAGTCAGGCTTAATCCCAGTTTGTTGTTTTTATAAAAAACAACTATTTATTAGTGGGAATGTATGGCATTGTCAGCCGAAGCATATGTAATATGTATGTAACCTTTAAAATGAATATACATATGACATACTATAAGCTTGATAAATATGTTTTATTACTGTTTTAATGGACGAACTCAAAAATATATAAAAAATGTTCAAAATTTAGATCAAAAGTTATTAAAACATAAAATGACTTAAATACAAAAATTAACATGGTGAAAAATACAGTTAATTTCGTAATCTTATTAGCCCATTTGAAATTTTGAGAAATCGAAGCCAAAAGTTGAAAACTCCTTTTTTACTCGAGTTTAATGGGCATGTTCAAAGGTGCCCCACCCATGGCATTTTACGGAAATTTAAAATAACTTTTTTGTAATAAATATATATGAAAGAAATTACATTAGTTATGTTTGAAATGATTTTTGGAATGCAAAAAATTTGTTTGACGAAAGAAAACTATCACAGGATTCTTCCTGCGCCCTTACAACCAAATGAATAAAAGTTTACAATGACACTGAGAAAACATGGTCACCCATGCACAATTTTTCGACAACTGAAAAAGCAAGCCGAAGTGGTTTACGCATATAGAGAACAAGATTGCCATATACAAAAATGTGGTTGCGGGTCGGAAAAAATATTAAACCAATATTTTATGAGCGCTGTTCAAAGGTGCCCCCCTCTCCCCTATATTTTGTGAAATATACGACAAAAAGTTATGCCCCGGGTGAGGCTCGAACTCACGACCTTAAGATTATGAGACTTACGCGCTGCCTACTGCGCCACCGAGGCTATGACAACGGTGTTCTTATTGTACTATAAAGCTCTGAGCATGCAGGAATATGTTAATATATTAAATCCATTCTATGTAGAACTTTTACAAGAAAGCTTTGGCATTTAATTCTATTAATATTTTTTATACACTCAAAGCTTTTACAGTGAAACAAATGAGGATAAATATTTACCATATGTTATTCGGACATAACCCTGGATTTAATTACTGTCCTGTGGAATATTTATTCCACATATAAAGATTCCACAGGACAGTCTTTTTAAGCTTTAGCCGAAATTAAACAAACATATGCACAAAGACATAATACCCTGTACAACAGTGTGGTGAAGTATAAAAAATGGTATAATATATATATATATATGTGTGTGTTCAAGAAGAATCCTCTGTAAATCGAGTTTTTTTTTGAATTTTTCAGTTTATATATTTGAAAAATGTCATCAATTCTACAGTGCGAGAACTGGCCAATAATAAAAATCATCCTAATATAACTGTACTAAAGTCTATCGTCGTCTATATACAGAATAGAAGGTATTAATCCTTGGTCATAAGCTACGATTTGGCTAATTTCTTGCTGGTGCGATCAAAAGTTTTCGAAGGAAGTAACTACATCAGGTTTGAAGAGGGAAAAGCTGGTACGTCCCTATAAAGAGGTAAACATTTTGAAGAAAAAAGGAAATAACTGTATATATGATTGGAGTATATCACATTGTATATCAACGAATAAATCTAGAAATATTACGATATGTACAATTTGGATCGAATCGGACACTCCATTCGCTCGATATTGAATTTGTGAAGGAGTTACCAGAACAAGTGGACCAATATTTTCCATTATCGAACATTAAGACCTTCGATTAGATTTTTTAAAATGCCCGAAATCTGACAACTCTTAATGACAAATTAAAGGAAACTCGGACATATTACTAAATTCTTTAAATTATTAATGTGGACCCGGACCAGTAGTTCTACTTCCAGCCCTGGGATTGAAAATCATCGCAATGACAACACTGGCTACAGCCATGAGTAAAAGCTAGCAATAATAATAACAACAAAAACAATGATGCAATGACACAGCTTAAAAGCTCTAATTCCCCATGAATAACGTCTCGTTAACATCCAAAAAAAGTTAAAGCTTTTACAAATCTTTTTGTAGAATAACAAAACAAAGAGGAATAGGAAGGAAGTGGAAGAACAAAACAACAAAGTTTTTTGTATTTTGGCAGTTTTTAAAAACAGTTGAACCGGCGAAGGTGTTTTGTTTAATTCACGGTTATGGTCGGACGGTTGGTCGATCGCCGCCGGTGGTAGTTTTATGTTTGTTGAGTTCAGAGGACAGACAAATGCCTTTAATTGGATACCGGGAAATATAACGAAACAAAATTGCATTCGAAATAAAAATTAAGACAAATTTTGAAATAATTTAATTTCTAATAAAAAAATAACTTTTAAAATACGAGCTAAAAACTGCATTTGATATATGCATTTATTTTGTGAAGAAAGAAGAAGAAGAACAGGACCAGACAAATAAATAAACACCGCCCGTCCCAAATGGAAGCCAATTTCCATTGAAAAAAGGAACTTGACTGTGTAAGTATGAGTGTGTGTTTGTATTTTAGGTAAGGCGTAAATATGTAGTAGGAAATGTGGAAGTGCAAAACCAAAAAAAAAAAAAAAGAAATACCGGTAAACAGACATGTGTTGTTGCTTTTGTTTTTATGTTCTTGTATGGCGAAATAAAAGCGAAAAGTTTTAAATTTCTGAAATCCAAACCCATGGGTACTGATTTAGAAGTACATAAGTCTAGATGAGTAACCCGCCACTGGGGAAGCAATGAAACAAGCGGCAAGCCTAAGCTTTTACCAAAGCTTAGGTTTTTCTGTTCAAACCCCTTGCCAAGAAAAAGAAATAATTATAACATTCTTGTAAATATTTAATTAAATGTTTATTACATACACATTTGTCGTGTGTGTGTAATAAAAAAAAAAAAAAGTTTGTTGAACTTCAACTTGTCAAACCCCCCATGTTGTCGCTTATTAAAATTCTTGGTAAAACAGACCCTCGCAAATGTTCCATAAATTTGCAAATGTCGATTATTGCCACAAAAATTGTCTGAGGTCTGAAGCGACAATGCAAATGTCACCACCACCATGCAGCCATTCATTCGTCCATCCATCCATCACCCTGCAGCCATGTTGTATGCTCTGCGTGAACGAGCAAACAAACGAACAAACTCTCATTTCAATTGAACGAACTTTTGTACATCTCTCAGTGACAGCGACGGCCGGAAGTTTTGTTCTTTTAAGGCACAGAGCACTTTCGTTTAGTTCAAATGAATTGTCTTCCCCAAGAGTGAACACACAGTTGTCTGATTTATGCAGTGTTGGACATAAATATTCACACAGTAGAGGATTTTAATGTCGATGATTTGTGTCCAGTGATTATATTATAAACATCTTGTGGAACACAATGATCGTATTTTTATACCCTTCACCACAGTGTGGTACAGGGTATTATGTCTTTGTGCATATGCTTGTAACAGGCAAAAATAATCGAGATAGACCCATGGTTCTTTTTGAGAATATGCATAGAATAACTTTCTGTATGAAATTTGACACAGGTCACTTATTTGGCCCAAGGACGAACCCTATTGAAACTGGGAAAATAGGTTCAGATTTAGACATAGCTCCCATATATATTTTCGTCCGATTTAACGTAAATGGTGTACCAAAGTCGCTATATATCTTTCGATTTGCACGAAATTTGGCACAGTGTACTGAATTTGGTCTACAATGATGTGTGCTAAGTTTCAAGAAAATCGGGTCAGATTTAGATATAGCTCCCATATATAGTTTCGTCCGATTTAAGGTAAATGGTGCACCAAAGTCCCTATATATCTTTCGATTTGCACGAAATTTGGCATAGAGTACTGAATTAGGTCCTGAATGATTTGTGCCAAGTTTCGATAAAATTGGTTCAGATTTAGATATAGCTTCAATATATATTTTTAACCGATTTAAATCAAATTGTGCACTAAAGACCCAAAGATTGGCCGGTCGGAACACAATTTAGTACAATGTACTGTTACTATAACCTTTCGTGTGTCAAGTTTTCTTGAAATTGGTTCAGATTTACATATACCTTCTATATATATTTTCGTCCGATTTTAAGTAAATGGTACACTAAAGGCCCATACAGACCCATACACGTACAGAAATTAATAAGAATTAAAATCTAGCAAGTTTCCTTGAAATCAGATTAGAAATTAGATTAGCTTCCATATATAATATCGACCTATTCATGTTGACTGTACACCAAATAATCAATGGGTGCCTGATAGATACATTTTAAACAGTGCGTGTGCTTTAAATCTATTTACTCAATTTAGAATAGCTTGCAGAATGGATGTGTTGGAATTGATGTTAGTCGGTTTACTTATAGATAAAGATCGAATATTTAATTTCGTTCAATTTCATGCCAATGTTCCTTAGAAAAGGCGACGTACTAACAGACGTTACATATGTAGAATATCCCCAAACTGGTGAAGGGTATAATATAGTCGGCCCAGTCCGACTTTACTGCTTTCCTTACTGGTTTCAATATTGATTTGTAAGGGACCTACGAAAACAAACCTTGCAAATACATGGGAGACTCCATAAAGTATAATTTTTGGAAGGTTTAAGTTATATGCCGGTTTAGCTAAGCTTTCTGTTGAAATGTCTATAGAGATCGCGGCTTAACTCAAAAAATTATCAGATTTTTTGAATTTTTTTTACACTAATTATGGGAATATATGTTTTTTCTTTGGAAGACATACCCGGTTATTTGACCCGGAAGATCGGGTTTTGGGAACAGACTTTTTTTTGAAAAACTCCCTAAACAACACTAAAGAACTTTATATTTTTTTGGGTTTCTAAGGTCCATATATTTTTATACACAACAGATAAAGCCGCGCGTTTGGAAAGGGCAAAGAGTTGTCTATCATTTGGGTCTGGATTGGCGACCTTTGTTCGACTTTAAGGTTTTCATTTTTCAAACAATCAGGGTTTTTTGACTGTATCTCTCAAACGGTTTGAGCTAACCCCTTCATATCTTATTTACACTTAATTTAAGGGATTTTCCGTAACCGGGTAAAAAGAACTATCTCTGGAAAACTCTTCAAAAAAGCGGAATGTTTTTAACATTAAACTAGTGTTGTTCTGAAAATGTGATCCACGCACGAATAGCCTCCATAGAATGACATCTCTAATTATTCGGTTTTTTTGGAACGTTTTTCGAAGATATATTTTGGATTCTCTTTGTGTAGCACATCAATCATCCACTATAAGGTGTTGTGCATATTAAATTTTAAATCATTCCCTTTGCAATACCTCGAAATATTCACTGGATACCCTACAAAGTCTATATATTCTTGATCAGAACAAACTTCTATGTCGATTAACGCATGTCCGTCTGTTGAAATCACAATAATCATCGCAATATTTAAGATTAAGATTTTGCACAGACAATGCAAGTACTCCAAGGATTTTTGGTATTGCAAATGTTCGGTCCACGCTTTGGTGCTGCCTCTCATAACCCGATACCCTCCCCAATATTCGGAATTTTGGAGATTTTAGACACATTTTCTAACCGAATTGGCTGTAATTTGGCATATTGGGTTCTCATGGTATAGCAAATCTCCGTACTAAAAATGATTAATATTGACCCAAGATTCAGGGTAGCCCCCACATAACGGTATCCTCAATAATCGGTATTTTGGACACGTTTGTATTTTGGTTTCTCATGGTATAGCACATCTTCGTACCAACAATTATTAATATTGATCCAAGTTTCAGGGTAGTCCTTATATACCTGTACCCCCCATTATGGAATTTTGGACATATTTTCTAACCGAATGAGCTGTAATTTGGTATTTTGAGTTATCATTACATAACACATCTCCGTACCAAAAATATTGACCGAAGTTTCTGGGTAGGCCCATATAAGGTTACCCCCAGTATTCGGTATTTTGGACACGTTTTTTCAACCAAATCGGCTGCAATTAGGCATTTTGGTTTATTATGGCATAGTACATATCCGTACTAAAATATGTTAATATTAACCCAAGATTCAGGGTAACCTCCATATAGCGGTACGTACAACCCAATATTCGGCATTTTGGACCCGTTTTCAACCGAATAGGCTTTAAATTAGTGTTTTGTATTCTCAACCAAATATTAATAATATTAGGCCAAGTTTCAGGGTAGCCCTCATATTATGGAAACTCCCAATATTCGTAATTTTTGTGATTTTAAGCTCATTTCTCAATCGAAGTGGCTGTAATTTTGTATTCTCATGGACTGTAAAATTGTTCTACCAAAAGTTATCAATATCAATCCCCGTTTTGGTATAGTCCCACTATTAGGTATTTTAAGAATTGAAATCATATTTTTCTCATGTTTATTCGGTATGATCAAGGTCCTATCATAACAGGAGTTTTCTCCTAGGAACCCCTATTAATTTTTTACAATGTTCAGTCGGGCTGAATTTAACATCGTTTCTCCTAAATTATACACACTCGATGGTTTGAAGTATAAGTTTTAAAAAAGCATGTTTATACCCTACACAACTATGTTGTCAGGGTATTATAGCTTTGTGCAGCCCCAAAAGTTTGTAACGCCGGTCCTAGACCCACCTTTAAGTATACCGATCCTCATATCTCGACTAGCTGAGTCGATCTAGACATGTGTGTCCGTCCGTCTGTCCATTATAATTTGAAAACACGATACAGGCCACAGTTATGGACAAATCTTTGTCCATGATTTTGCATGTAGGATGGGTTCGGCCCAATGAAGACTCCTATTGTTTTTGGTAAAGATCGGTTAATATTTAGGGGATGAAATGGAAATATTTAGGGGATGAATGTCGGTTTTTCTGGTCGCTCCAGAGGCCGCAATTATGGCCCAAACATCTCGAATTTTTACATGGAGATGGGGATTGGGCCAAAGAATAAATGTGCCTGTTTTGATAAAGATTGGTCAATATTTAAAGGGCCAAATTGGCCTTGACTTTTGTGTGAAAAATTACAAAATTTGTATTCTAAAGCGAATATATTTACTCCTGAAGGACATAGAGCCGAGAAGTTGATAGTGGTTGGCCTTTAACCCTTTAGACTTTGTACTCAACTGCAACATTTTTTTTGTTCACATTATTAGCTGAAAATAACGGGAAAATTGCAATTCTCTTTTCAACAAGTGTAATCTTCTACACACCACGAGTTAGACTCGTGATAATCAATTTAGGCACAGAAATTGTACCACGAGTCAGACTCGTGGAAATACGTCAAAGGGTTAAAATGATACCAATTATATTGTCGTATGTACCCGGATGTGGGAGTTATACGTAAATATTTACAGGTTCTTATGTATTCAGATATTATTTAATAAACCATTAGCACACTATAGGGCGGAAATATAGCGCTGATCGGTTTGATATATTCCATAGGTTCCAGTTATGGTCAAGTACAACGCCTATAATTTTCGGTGATGATCAGATAATAATTTTGGGATGACTTGGGACTTATTTTTGTGTATCTTTTCGTGTCGATCTATAGCCCGCAATTGGAAGCCGAACATCACAACACAACCCACGGTAAAGGGAATCGGGACAAGTAATTATATGAGCTGTACTGCACATTTGTAATAATGTTGACCTCTAGTTGGTAAAGATAGCTCAAATGTTGCGAAATATTGCCCAAGCTCAGAATATAGAACCACAGAAAGTTAGATTTTAGTGGAAGTTGTGTAGGGTATCATATGGTCGGCCCCGTTCGACTATACTGCTCCGCTCACTGGTTTTATATTATATTCGATGAAAAATCTATAATAATGTATGTTTGACACGTCGACATCTAGAATATCTACATTGGAATTATTTTTCTACTGTATCAATATTTATAGTATCTGAATTTGAAGTTTTATTTTTTTTATGGCAGTGGCAACTAGTAAAAACCAGATTTATCCTAAAGAAGCCATTTACTATTTTATGTTTAAAACAGACCATAAAAATATTAAAAAAATAAACAATTTCATAAATAGTAGTATACAGTTCCATGTCGAAAATCGATTATTTCTATTTAAGATGTACGTATATCTTAGGGAGGGCGAGTTTTATTCAGATTTTAGGTAATATTGCAAAATTAATTCTAACATGGACATGGACATTTTTGGAGTTGGTAAATGGACAACATTAAGTACTAACATAACCAAGGTCACACTTGATGCGAAACGATTGTGTTATATCGTGTATCAGTAATTGTGGAGACAACCATTCCAGGGTTGTAATAAATGTTAATAATAAAAGGAATAAATTGCAGCTCCAATCAATCCTTTGATTAATTTGCCGAAAAAATCCTAAATTTTCGCCAAAAAACTTTCTTTACAAAGTGTATCTAAATGAGCTAAATTTTTCGCGTTACTCCCTATATGTTCTTCTCCCCTGTTGATTTGCAAGCGAAACTGAAAGAAAAACATGCTCATTAATTTTTATACGAACAACTTGTTTTAGATTTCTTTCCACCCTCATTGAAAATGCATAATGTCTTCAACATAAAATAATAATAACAACAACAAGAACAGCATAAGTAAATTCAAAACCACGATATGTGACCCGTCGCCGCCACAGTTCAAACCCTCATGGAAAGCTTTTCGGTTTATCCCTTGCACAGAATAAGCAGACATAACAAAGAATAAAAATTAAAACTTCCTCAATATAAAAGAGACGACTCAGCCGCTTCATATCCTTATTTTGTTTTTTTTCTTTTTTGGCGAAACTGACAGCGAGAAATGCATTCGAGCTTTCTCGGTTAGTTTCGGCAGCTGCCAGACAGAAACAAATGCCGGTCCTTTAAATAAATAAACAAAATATAATAAAAGCTTTCGTTTCTATATACTATTCATATAGTATTGTATATTATATATATATATGTTTGCATGTACATATATGTATATTTGTTGTGTGCGTCTCGTCGAGGATATAACTAAATAAAAAAACCATCTGTCGTTTATTTTGAAACACTGCTGGGAATGGAATTTATACAAAAAAGCTCCACAACTCCTTTATACTAGAAATTATAAAGCAGTTATTTTGCATTTATTATGTTTAGGTTGTTCAGTATGAACTTGGACATACAGCACCCTCCGATTTTTTGGTATGTATTTGGCATGAACCAGCTAAAGCCAAAGTAATTCTATTCGAAATGGATAATGGATGCGTTCCATGGAAAGGATAAGCGAACAAAAATAAGTTAACTTGATTGCTAGTTTCCAACCGTTTACGTCACCGAGATATCCAACAGAGTAACTCGTATACTATCGGTTGCTAAAAGAGACTCATAGTCCGGAATCCCAATGTATAAACACTTCGATTGGAAAATGCGCACAGGATTAGGATTAATTACTCAAAATGGGTTGTGAATTATATGTAAAAATGAAAATGAGTCACAAAATCCCGACACAATGTCCAACTAACCAACCCTCCGATTTTTTGGTATGTATTTGGCATGAACCAGCTAAAGCCAAAGTAATTCTATTCGAAATGGATAATGGATGCGTTCTATGGAAAGGATAAGCGAACAAAAATAAGTTAACTTGATTGCTAGTTTCCAACCGTTTGCGTCACCGAGATATCCAACAGAGTAACTCGTATACTATCGGTTGCTAAAAGAGACTCATAGTCCGGAATCCTAATGTATAAACACTTCGACTGGAAAATGCGCACAGGATTAGGATTAATTACTCAAAATGGGTTGTGAATTATATGTAAAAATGAAAATGAGTCACAAAATCCCGACACAATGTCCAACTAACCATTTTTAAAGAATAATTTTTACAGAGTTCCATAGGCTTTTATTCTTGGAGGATAAGTTTTTCAGGGTATCTATGGCCGTGGATATTTTTAAGGGGCCTCCCATTCTCGGGGTCAATTTTTTTATTTAATTCGAATCTACACTAACTCAAGAACGTCCCTACAAAGTTTCAAGTGAAAATCTGAAGAACTCTTGAAGATATAGCTGATTTATTGTGTCAGCATCAAGTGACGGCTAAAGGGCTTCTCAAACTTTAAACGCGTTTTTCTCTTTTGTGAATGGCGGGCACGGGGTGGGGCCCGGTAGTACAAAATGAAAAAAAATCGCTGTTGCAAACATAGATTTACTGTGAAAAAAAATCATTTCGGGGGGGGGGGGGGGTCCCGGGCCGCCCCCCTGCGTACGTCCCTGGTTTTGTAGTATGATTTGTTGCCACTTTTAAAGGTAACTTCATAATGCCTGCTCTGTATTAGCAATAAACTCTAGTAGCCAAGCTCCCCAAGTCTCTGTAGATTTGTGTGGCCTAGCGTTGTTCTGGGGGAACACGACACGTCTCCACTTGGCCAATTCTGACCGTTTCTGGTCAATTGTAAATGGTTTAAAACAGTTTTATGGTCGACTGCTAATATGCCAGTCAACTTAGATCATTTCTCCGATCGACATTTTTGACGGCGGGCCTATCTGTGCGAGATGCATCTTTAACATCAAAAATTCCTGAACGTAATCTACGAAAACAAAATTGCACTTAATTACAATTTACAGTTTACAGTTACAGTATCGTAACCATAAACACAATTCGCAAATTTTGACCGCTTGGCTTTGTCAAAGAAAAACTGTAAAATATACCGAATTTTATCTTGGCTCACTTCCATTTTTAACGCCCTGTAACTCAAACCTGAATGCTCCAAACAAAAAACAACAAACAATTTTTATACCCTTCACCACACTGTGGTACAGGGTATTATGTCTTTGTGCATATGTTTGTAACAGGCAAAAGGAAACGAGATAGACACATGATTCCTTTTTAGAATATGCATAGAATGACTTTTTAAGTCGATTTATGCATGTCCGTATGTCTGTCTGTCCATGTTAAATTGCAAATAAAGTACAGGTCGCATTTATGATCCGAATCGGATGAAATTTGGTATAGGTCACATATTTGGCCCAAGGACGAACCCTATTGAAATTGGAAAAAATCGGTCCAGATTTAATGTCCCTAAATATCTTTCGATCTGCACGAAATTTGGCACAGCGTAATTAATTAGGTCTAGAATGATCTGTGTTAAGTTTCCTGAAAATCGGTTCAGATTTAGATATAGCTCCCATATATATATATATATATATATATATATATATTCGTCAGATTTAAGGTAAATGGTGCGCCAAAGTCCCTAAATATTTTTCGATCTGCACGAAATTTGGCACAGTGTAATTAATTAGGTCTAGAATGATGTGTGTTAAGTTTCCTGAAAATCGGTTCAGATTTAGATATAGGTCCCATATATATTTTCGTCCGATTTTATGTAAATGGTGCACCAAAGTCTCTATATATCATTCGATTTGCACGAAATTTGACATGGCGTACTGAAATGATACTAGAATGATGTGTGCAAAGTTTCGTGACAATCGATTCGGATTTAGATATAGCTCCCATATATATTTTCATCCGATTTAAGGTAATTGGTGCACCAAAGACCTTATATATCTTTCGATTTGCACGAATAGCGTACTGAATTGCGTCTATAATAATGTGGGCAAAGTTTTTTGAAAATCGGTTCAGATTTAGATATAGCTCCCATATATATTTTCATCCGATTTTAGGTAATTGGTGCACTAAAATCTCTGAAAATCATTCGATGTACACGAAATTTGTCATAGCGTACAGAATTAAAGCTAGAATGACGTGTGCTAAGTTTCGTGAAAATTGGTTCAGATTTAGATATGGCTCCCATATATATTTTCGTCCGATTTTATGTAATTGGTGCACTGAATTAAGTCTAGAATGATGTTGCTAAGCTTCGTGAAAAGATCCATAGCTATGCTGATTGACACAACGTACTGATGTAATATAAATTAGTCTCTGGCAAGTTTCCCTGAAATCGGTTCAGATATATTCTACATATGTTAGGATACATATGATGAATATACACAAAGTGGTGAAGGGTATCATATAGTCGGCCCAGTCCGACTTTACTGCTTTCCTTACTGGGGTTTACTGCGAAATGTCACCCTTCCATCGAGCATAAATCTGAAATTGTTTGAACGATAATTTACGAGAGCTTATGGTTAATGAGGGTATATTCTTTGATACGGCAAAAATGTGCCTCATCGAAATACCATTTTTCTTTGGAGCAAACCCGTTTCATACAATTTAGAATCGATTTACAGTCCGTCTGTCTGGTGCGCACGATAACTCTCGAAGGGAGTAACCGATTTCAACCAAAAATGGGACATCATAATATTTCTCGCAACTTAGTTTGAGATCGATGATGGGAAATATAAGTCCACTTCTTCTGGTACCTGGTATATATCTGTCGGCATCACTGAATGATACTTTTTTACTTGTAACTCTAAAAACGTGATTTTCGAGTTAATGATGCACGATTGTTCGCTATAATATACCTCATGTTGTGTAAAATATGAATATCTCTTATACACTCTGATTGAGACTCTATAGAATTTCTTCTGTTCTATATAATTTCTGTGTGAATTGAAAACTTTAAACGCATATTCTTGCAGCAAATGAGCGATATGTCAATGCAATGGATGTGGAATGTACCATTTTTACCCTGAAAAAAAAACTTACCCATAGTAGTCCTTCATAACACACCTACGGCACCGCAGCTCTTCTAGGATTCTCTATTACATCACTGGTTCTCCAGTTTACCTATGGTTCCCTAAGATGACCTCTGGTTCCCTAGCAGACCAATTAGTGCCTAGCTCATCAATGGTTCCCACAGGTGACATAGGGAAATATAATTGAAATCACCTAGGTCACATATTCCCCAGCACGCCTCTGATTCTCTAGCTCACTTATAGTTCCCTGGCTCAAATGATAATCTGCATCATAAATGATTCACTTGCACACAAATAGAATTTTAATCTGATTATGCAAGTACGATCGATGTGCTTCTTTTAAGACGGCCAAATCCAATGAAATTGTCTAGTGGAATAAACATTTCGAAGCCTGTATATTCGGCAAACTAGTGACTGTTCTGATCATGACTCAATATACAGGACGTGTAAGAAGTGAATACTATCTGCCATTTGATTTCGTGTGAAATCACCTGGCGACCTTATTATTGGTCCATGGTTCCGCTTGATCAATTTGGAACGGTCAACTTGACGATATACCACAAATTGTTTGCGTAGAGTTTTCGGAAAAGTTCAAATTATTGTGCGCCATGATAATGCAAGTTCTTAAACATGACTATTTAAAATACACCATTTGACAACGCAGCATAAGATCTTGGCGCATAGGCCACTAAAACAGCTTTAGACCTGGCGCTGGTTCAATATGAACATTTCATTTTGGGTCCCTGCTATATGTAGAGTGCTTTACATTTCATTTACATTAGTTAAGTGTGTGTCGAGTGAGTGAGATGGAATGATGACTAGACATGAATAATTTTATGAGCATTCCTCAGGTACTGGTTCTATTTCTTGTTTCTCCTCATATAGGCCCCTTTACGAATCACTATCCGCTACCAGACAATTGAATATAGATGGGTGGGGGATAGGTCGGTCATTCATATCTGTTGTATTTTTTGCATGACTGCATGCTCTCCAGAAAGCTTTAGTGGATAATGCTTTTTGTCTCCCATAATAATGATATGCTCTATGCTTGTGCAACGGCGAACAACAGACACGAGGCAACGTCACAATAGTTTCTCATTTTGGAGTTGCATTGCGAAAAACAATGCCACAATATGCCGTATAGCCTAGCTAGGTGACTAACACATTTATGAGATTATCAGCCTTATTCTAGATGTCAATTCCATGTGAATTTACTCGCTCTTTCCCTTCGCCTTATTCTGAACAACATTTTCCAGTGAATTTTTTCGCATTCTCGCTTTCGCCTTATTCTGAATGAAGTTCGAAAGCGAAAAAATCCGCTTTGGCGAAAAATTAGGTATTCTGAA
This sequence comes from Musca vetustissima, assembly GCF_032173495.1. NCBI lineage: Eukaryota > Metazoa > Arthropoda > Insecta > Diptera > Muscidae > Musca > Musca vetustissima. Next base: position 26,376 of record NW_026880276.1, read on the forward strand.
TTACAGATGAGATGAAATTTTGTGCGAAATTTTTCGCTAATAAATTTAAGGGGAGTTGACTACAAAAACATAAGTAATAACTATTTTTATGAAAAATATTTACACAATACTTATTCTATGACGATTTAGAATATTATAAATGATAGTAAGCAAATTTTTAACTGGAAAACAGCCAATAAAATGCCATTGGAAATCCTATTGATAACGATGCATGCTGAACCAAGTATTGCCAAAGAATGTATGAAGGTAATAAGGAATATTTAAGTCGAGTTTGATGCATTTTGGAGGCGAAATACAGACATTTGTGTGAGGATCTGTCTCTCAAGAAAAAAATTTTAAAAATTATGGAAAAACCAAATTTGCCTGATGAGCCGCTTAAGAGTGGAAAACTGATATAAAAATTATGAAAGAACAAAAAATATTTTTTTTTTTTCAAAATTATCGTGTGCATGATTTGAAGGAAGAAATAAAGGAGTAGGAGCAAATCATAACATAACTGACCACTTTAAGAATTTGGGGAGATAAAATATCAAAATTAAATAAAAAGGCACACAATTATGTAGTGAAATAATAAACTGTGAATTAATTAATTAAATCGCAGATTTCTTCCTATTATTCGTTGTGTTTTTGCCATCATAAAAAAATGTTCTTTTATTTGTAATCTATTGTAGTTGTTGCAACAAATTGAATCAAAACAATGAACAGCTGTTTCACATGCCATATTGTAGGTTGCCATATTTTCAAACTTTAATTTATTTTCTTTTAATTACAAAGAATTTATACAGCGGATTCTTGATATTTCACATTTGTATTGCTATAAAGTTTAAATAACAATAAAAAGTAACAATTTTTAATAACAAAAATCAATAAATAATATATTGAAAAATATTACACAATTAAATTACAATATGGCCACACACAGCGCAACTTAATTTACGATATGGCAACACGAATCTTTTTTTCAACCACCATTTTCGAAAACTCGAATCTGCATCTCGCATTTTTTGCGTCTCCCTATTCATTCAGAATAAGGCGAGAATGTGAAAGCGAAAAATTTTTTATATGCGAGATATCTCCCAGCGAATATCCAGAATAAGGCTGTATATATTTTTATTTGTTCTCCATGCGTGCGGCATTATGTTGCAAGAGCACTACTCCGGCGGGTTTTCTCTCACTGACGAAGAAAATCCACTCTAAAAATGCTTTTATTCAAAGTCAAAGGTTATCGAACTTTTAGGCATAGAACAACACCATCAAATGCAAACAAATGTCATAAAGCTGTACTAGCAGTACGAGTACAACAATAACAACACATTCGGAATTGCTCACTATTAACAACAACACCAATTTTATTTTCAATGCCAGGGGGAGACGCTGCTGAATCACAGCAGAGAAATATTTTTTCTTTCTTTTATAGGCAAAAAATGGAAAACTGGTATTTCCTTTTTCGAAGTGTATGTGGTGGTAGATTGTCTTTCGGCATATTTTCCAGCATGGAGATGGTAGAATGTCATTTTATTTTGGGACATACTAACATGATTTTTTCGCTACAGTCTTATGATTTTGATGTCATGAATCTAAATACTAGTAAAAACTTATTTGAATTCGACCGGCCGGATTAATGTGGAATGATAGAGGACAGGAAATATATACTTACCGAATGAGGTTACTACAATGACATTAGAGATTTAGAAAATATATATATAACTAATGGATTGATCAAAACCTTAGTTGATTAAATAGTTTTGCTCGTGAAGCATTTAGGTACTTAACGGAGGTGGTCTTCGGGCATAGAAGGTGTTTGGCTGGCTGCACCAGGTTGTTGTTGTAGCAACTGCCTACATGTTTGTTGTATATTCCATTATTCCGGGTCTGACTTCTCTGTTTCCAGGTTCAGGAAGTTTGCAATCTTGTATCGGCTGCGTCCAAAGAGATTCCGGAGACAGATGAGTGGTTTTAGCAGGGCAGTTAAAGAGATGCAGCGTATCGTGAGATCCAAGTGCACAAACAGGGCATGTGTTTGATACCGCGCTGTCAATTCTGGCCCAATACGAATTGAGGCGGCCGCTTCATCCTGATCTTATTGGGCTAAAATCACTCTCTTTTGTCTAGGTAGCTGTCGTTCTTATGCTGCTGTAGGTGGTATGTGGATTCCAAGTACTACATTCACATGGTATTGGTCCATTGTCTGGGCACTGCTTCTGTGTGAATGCTGGAAATTCCTGCTCGATAAGCCTGTTGATCTAGGGGTTATCTTTTGTACCGTTAAACCTCTCTCTCTCTCTAGATAATGTAGGTCTCTCCTTACATGCTTGGGTGGGGGAATTCTATCCACAATATGATGGCCTGGATGATTCCTCCGATAACACCCAATCAAGTACTGGGTAAGACAATTGCCTCCTTATGTAAATAGTCCACTGGCGTCAAAAGGAGGCACCCTGTCGCAGTTCTCAGGACGGCAATCTGACAGGTTTGAATTTTCTTCCATTGCGTATCGCTTACATTCGCGAACCACAATGATTTGTAGGACGTCAACAAGGCCTCTTTGTCAGCACCCCAAGAGCTGCCGGCAAGCGACTTGAGGACCTTGTTCCTGCTTCTCACCTTATCGCAAATAGCGGTCGACTTAAATAAGCGCGGACGACCTAAATAAGCTATCAAATATTATGGTCGGAATTATTGCACCATCGACCATGATGTTCAAAGGGAGCTTCATTTCAGCCATCCATGTGGTGAACATAGTGGCTGTGGATTTGGCAGCGGATATCTTCATATTCCTCAGATGGAAGAACTATACTAAATCAGCTATGTAGACATTTTACCTTTCACTGATATCATGGGGCCTGACGCCAAGATCGTACAATCATCCCCATACATTACGATCTCTATGCCGTCCGGTGTTTGTGGAATTTCAGAATGGTAGAAGTTAGACAGTTTCGGAGATTTTACCCCTCCTTGGGGAACTCCCGGTTTCACTCTACGGGTTTTAGACTTCTTGTTTCTAAATTCCACATATCGCTGGCGACCAACGTTTCAAACAAGACCGGAGGTTGGTTTTCTCTATGTCCTCGAAGACTTTCGATAAGTCAAGAGCCACTAATACTGTTCTGTCGCACGGCCTGTTCTGGTTAAGTCCTCAGCTTACATGTGTGGTTATAGCGTGTAATGCTGTAGTTGCACTGTACATCCTCCGGAATCCATGCTGAAGTTGAGGGACTGGAAAGCTACTTCTTATCAGAGGGAGGAGTAGTGACTCAAGCGTCTTTATTACTGGACACAGAATTGAAATCGGCCTGTACGATTCACCTCTGCTGGCATTCTTGCCAGGCTTCAGTAGCGGTACCACCCTGCCTATTTTCCAGGCTTCAGGGACAATGTGGGTGGCTAACGACTGGTTGAGAACATCAGTTAAGTACTCTACTCCAGGTTCATCTTGTGTTGAAATGGTAGAAGCTGCGACTTATAGCATGATGGGAGGTTGAGGTTTCTCACCACGGGGCGAATCTCTGATTGGTACATCACAATGTTTTGGCTACGCGGGTGTGTTTTAAACAATCCTGTCTCGGTCATCGTGAGACGCACCATAAGTCACGGGCCTCACGTTAAAAATATTTAGATAGTAGATGTATGTATATCGTGTTTTCGCGCCTTTGTATTTTGAAGGTAGTAACTAAATTTATGTCTATATACTGTTTTCTAAGGAGATATAAAAATATCCTAATAGAAAATTCTTCATGTGGGTCCATGTTTTGACATATTCCCCATATTTATGTATTCACGATTTGGTTGGGAGGTAGCAAAAAAGGAATGGAGCGAAATAGGCCATATTCGAATCCGAAATAGTACATCTTTGAGAGTTGGATATAGGAGATTTATTGTCTGTCTAACTGGTAGTCTAGAATTTCATGATGCACGTATATGTACGTTTATGTGTATCCAGCTAAGGGTCAATGAATGGGATGAGTATATTGAAAGGGCTTTTTGGAATACTCCAAATAAACTTTGAAAGAAATAACTTTTGCGAGTGAGTGAACAACACGAACAACACAAATCGAAAGAGAGCCACAAACTCTCTTCCCAATCAATTTATGCTGTGGAGCGGACATGGTTCGAATGCTTCTTCCATTCACAGCCTATATGTATTTGTTTGCGTGAAAGGCTTTTTACGGGATCTAATTTAAAGTTTAGTTCATTGTAGGCAGAGTTGTTGTTTTTTCATTTGCTTGCTCTTCTCTTTCGTTTCTTGTGCTTGTGGCAATTTTAAAAATGCATTTGCAAAAATGACAAAAAAATCAAACCGATGAAAAACTTTAAAGAATGGTAATGCAGAGAAAGAACACAAGAGTTCGAATAGTTGGATGGATGGTTGGCTGGCTGCTTGGGGTTCAGTAAACAAAGAACAGCCAAGAAGATCGGTTTGGTTCCATTTAATTCGCTAAAAGTCAAAGAAATGAAAAAAATTATACCCTTATTAAAAATAATCATGGTGGAATAGAATAGATACAGCTTCATATCATTGACACGGTTCGGTACGTTCAAAATTGGAAATTTCGTTGTAAATTATGAAAAAGAATAAATAAAAAGAGACATTGATTTGAAATGCACATGTATGTGGAAATTCAATTGAGTGCCATAAGTTCTAACATTTGGAATAAAAAGACTGTTTCCATTCCACTCTACTATTATTTAAATTTGAATTAATTTGTGTGTGCATGTGTGTGTATTTCTTTTTAATACAAATTTTGTTTAATTCTATTAACATTTGATATGGTCATATACTATTGTGCGGTATGTATTTATGTATGATGTCTGCATTACATATTTATGCACCATAAACTTGACCTTAAACTTGTTCAGCAAGTTCTGGCAAAAAACAAAATCTGCAATACCAACAGAGTGCAGTGAACAGCAGCCACAGCTAGGCAGCCATCCAGACAAACATCCAGCCACACCAACAACCATGGACAATGATGATTAAAACTCAAATAGAAACAGACAAAAGCTAAATGCTCCCAAATCGGTAGGCACCCCCTCTTAGAAAATCCAGCAGCAAAGATAGACCAAATACCAAAGAAATCGATGGGTGGACATTTTGAATCAAGTACACACACAATGCAAAGGGCCATACTGGAAGACAGTCGGCCTTACGCAACTACAAAATAAATGCGAAGGGAATAAGTATGAGCAAAGTCGAATTGAGTACACCCTACGGTTTCAATGGTTTAAACAAAATACAGTAGCTCTTATTTAGCTGCCTTATATATAGCTGCAGTTTGAATTTAGCTGCCCAAAATACACTTCTTTGATGCCTTTTCTCAGATTCCCTCTAAAATATTTCGTTTATGCGCACATTTATGATAACAGCTCAGAAAATTTACAATCTTTTCCTCTCAATACTTAAATTTTTTGCATTTAGCTACACAGGTAATATCAAGTTAAGAAACATTCGATATTTTTTTACACATCGTTGCAAAACATACAAAAGGAATGTTTTTTTTTGTCCCTAGAGTTGGGCAATCTAGTCACTTAGCGGATCGATCTTTCTCGTTCCTTTTTTAAAAAGGAAATAGTTCCTTAATGTAGTTCCTTTGCTCCATATAGTTAATTTACTCCATACAGTTTCTTTGCTTCATATAGTTCCGTTCCATCGTTCTTTTTAGTTTTTTTCGCACACATTGTTTCGTGATAATCTGTTAATAAATGCAAAAATTGAAAAAAATGAAATGAAGCTAAAGAATTCAAATGCAGGACAATAAGCACAAAATATTTATTTATAAATTAATAAAAATATTTAAAAAAAAAAAAAAAATAATAAAATAAAATTTAACTTTTTATACAATTTGAAATACGAACGAATGAAGAATATGGGAATAAAGGAACGAGATCAGAAAAAAAATAACGAGAAAAAAAGGAAAAGACAAAAGAACGAGATAAATAGGATCTATATTAATTTCAGAGCTGGAACTAGTTCCGATCGTTCCTTTCTCGAAATAGTTCAAATGAACAAGTTCGTTCCGGGACTACCCAACTCTAATTGTCCCATCGAACCTTTGACCGTCGTTTAAGCGATTTCGACTGTATATTGGAAATTTTCGTTTCTAAAGATGGGCTACATTCTTTTATCCAAACACTTCCAGTTTGTACTTCGGTTTCTTATTGGTGGAAAATAAAATAAAATAAAAATCTCAAGAATTTTTGAAGATATAACCGAGTTATTGTATTAGCATCAAGTGACAGATTCTCAAACTTTAAACGCGTTTTTCTCAAAACATCGTTATTGTGAATGGCGGTCATGATAACTCAAAAACTAATAACCCAATCGTTTTCAAATTTTGGGACGTTTCTCTGTGAGTGTATATCTATCGTATGAACTAGCCAATCGGTAACGATTTTCCTTATTTTTTATCTTGGTTTATGGTCAAAAATAGGCGATTTTCCAAAAATTTTGCATAAGGTTGTCTTTTGTCTGCAGGCAGTTTAAGTTCGAAGATGGGATATATCGGTCCACGTTTAGGCATAGCTCTCATATAACAGTACCCCCCCAATTGTCGGGTTCTTGAGCGCGTTTTTCAACCGAATGCGCTGAAATTTGGTACATTGAGTTCTTATTGGGTACTAAATGTCTCCACAAAAAATTATTTTCTGGTAGCACCCATATAACGGTACCTCCTAATTTTCAGTATTTTGAGGGTTTTGATCGTATTTTTCCATCGAGTTGGATGAAATGTAGTATATGGAGTTCTTAATAGTTTGTACCTATTATGAACTCCATATCTCTCTACAAAAATTTATAAATATAGGTCCATTTTTTCGTATAGGCCCCATATAATGGTACCCCCAAAGTTTCGTTATTTGTATTTCTTGAGCGCGTTTTTAACCGAATTTGCTGAAATTTTGTATTTTGTAGTCGTATATGGTAACAACCTCCCTACCAAAAAAATTTAATATTCGCCCCCTTTTTGGGGTCGTCCCCATATAACCCTCTTTTTTATATTAAAATAGTTATACGATTTGTTCCGTGTTTGGTTCTATGACCCTGTTGTATTCATTTCATCTGCGGAACGAAAATAGACTATAGGCGAGGTGGACTAATGAATAAATATTTTGTATGAATTTGAGAAAAAATTATCAGTAAATAATACTGTTTTCGCTTACATCCATGTTCGGCCTTTGAGCGTAATGGACTATAAACAAAAAGTACTATAGTAGGAAAATTCGAATGAGAACCCAAACTAGCAAATTACAACCAAAACGTGCACAGCATCCCTAAAATACCGAATATTGGGGGTACCGTTATATAGGGGCTACACCAAAACGTTTGCAATACCAAACATTCCAGAAGTACTAGCAATGTCACTGCAAAATTTCAGAGCTCTATCTTAATTATTGCGATCACCCGGAAATGGCTAAGTCGACGTTGAATTTTATTCCCACCAAGAAAATGTATCCTTTATGCAGACTCCGATGGTTATTGGGGTGTTGTAAACGGAATGACAAATGTAATATACATCCCACCTCATGGTGGAGGATATACAAATGGTGTATAATTGCACTAGAATGCCTATATTCATCATGAATTCTGCTGGACTTAAAATGAATCATAAACTATGTCCATCCATAAGTATCTAAGGGAATCGGTTAAATAAACACAATGTACCAGTATATAAACAACATGTTAAAAATCCAATGAAGTATTTTTGTGCAACTGCATTTGTTATTTTTAGAACAATGCCAATTGACGATTAAAACAAAAATCAGGCATTTTCACTAACTAACAAACATCTCTTACCCACACAAACATAAAATAATGCAGCAGCAATGACTCCCTCTTTTGTTTGGCGTACGCATACAATTTTCATGGCAAAAACTCAACACATAACAACAACAATGCCTATTGCAACAAAGCAAATAATTCAAGTTTGAGGTTATTTTGCTGCATTGATGAATAAAACAGCAACAACAACGAACAGCAAAGTTTGAATGCATCCATCCATCCATTTGTGCAACCATCTCCTTGTCTGTCTCTTTGTCCGTCCATGCAATCTAATAATAAAAGCCTTGTCTGACTGAAGCAGGCAACAAAACAATAAGAACAAGCTTTTGTTGAGAGCAACAAACTTGAAATAATAAAAAAACACAATAGGGAGGGAGAGAGAGGCAGAACATCATAAAGAAGAAATAAAAATACTCTCAATAAAGTTTTTATTGAACAAACTCAAGTTCAAAGCTTTGCACCAAAAACAAAAATTGTGATTTTGTTTTTATTTGTAAAATAGTAAAGCTTTCGGTTAACATACATACTCGTGCACACACAGCATACATGTTTTGTTTATAATATCTATTAGACCGGCTTACGAGTTGTGGAAAATGTACAGGTTCTTTGGTAAAAATTGTTATTGGTGAAGTATGGGGAAGAAACTATGCAACTATAAACAAAAGTGCTACTCATGCACGCAAACTATGGTTATACACACGTTCTCTTTTCTTAAGTCATTTCATATGATGGACTCTCTCATAAATATTATTTTTTGGCTAATCGTTTTTAACTATGGCTCAAACCTCCTGTAATCTGGAAGCCTATAATAAAGTAACAACTATATTCCAATTATCTATCCATTGAGAGCCCAAAATGCCAAATAATGTGACATAACCCTATACCATGGCTGCTAATTTGGGAGTAGGTAATTTTCGGAATCAAAAACACTATTCCGGTTAAAGATAAAAAAGTAATATTTGGTTGGTGCGTATGAAATGTCGGATTCTTTAGTGATTGTATAAAACTGCATATCTTTCTTCAAAAGCTGTTTTTTCAATCAAAGTATGCTTCATTCGCTTCAAAACACTTCTCCCAACCAGATTTGAAAGCGCAGATGCATATCTTAAAAAATTTTGATCTTTAGAATTAGTAAACTGTGGTATAGAGTTTTTTTAGACTGTCTTTAGTTTCATAGTGTATAGTGTTTGCCCCTTAACCCTTTCAGTGTTTTTGTCGAATATATTCGACATTTAAAATTACTCTCTTTCTTTGCGATTTTTCGATTATCCTATGTACCGTTACAATTGATGTTTTTGTTTTTGCTGAAAGACAGAAAACTGTCCGAGGGTTAAAGTAAACATTGATTTTTTTCTAAACTCTGTGCCTTTATATGATCTTAAATACAAAATTTTAGATTTTTATTTCGACAACATTTTTTTTGACACTGAAGGGGTTAAAAACAGCTCTATATGCTTGAAAAAAAAAATTCAAATCGGTCGGCGAGAGATCCGGTGAATATCCACCATATTCACCGGATCTGCAAATATAGCTGCAAATATTCATAGTCGTTCAGTTTCGCAATTGTTTTATTTCGCTCTGTCAGTGCGTGCGGTACCCATTTGTCCCTCTTCTTAACCTTGCCAATCTCAGAAAGGTGTCTCAATATCGTTGTATGGTAAATTTTCATCCTGATAGCAAGTACGCTCGTGGGGAGCTTGGTTAATGTTACGTGCAGCCTTTGCAGCACTATTACCAAGTTTGTACTTATATAAGAAAATAACACGAATTTTGGCAGAATTCATATCGGCAATAAACTCAAAAGAAATAACAAAAGGGAAGACCTTCGAGAAAACCTATTTTGCTGAAATGAGTCTCTGGCAATGGGCAATACGACTATAAATGAGGTTATGCCAAAGACAAAAGTATAACGAAAACTGGGAGACAAACGTCCGCATCTAAAGGTAATCCGACATTTCATACGCACTAACCTAATAAAAATCTGAAGCATATATGAAACCAAGGAAAGGACTTTTTTTAGTATTTTTTGCACTCGTTGATATTCAAAATATCTAAAATTAGGAGAAAGCTCATACATAAAAAAAGGTGAGAAAATTTTGATTAAAATTCTCAAAATACCTAAATACTTGTGGCTACCGTTATATGGTTACTATGCCAGAACAGGGACCGATATATATATATATATATATATGTTTTAAATGCTCACCTCATGGTGGGGGATAACACTTCTCAGAATACTACCATTTAATACAGAATTAATATGATATTATTAATTCAAAGATAGGACTTCGCGGATTCTATCAGTACTCTAGATTTTGCATTTATTTATCAAAAATAATATATATAATTCCCGATTATATAATTTATTTTCTTTTTTTCAGATAAATTTCTTCAAACACCATTCTTATGAGTGATCTTCAATATTAAATTACAGAGGATTCCAAACACACAAATCATCACAGATGGCTAAGACACGTATAAAGACAACACCTACCCGAATGCAAAAGGAGGCTCAAACTGCATCCGCTGCAGTCAATTCCTCCAGTAATCGAATTGCCACAGAATCACTTCTAAAGGTAATGACAAAAAATATGTTTATACTTATCCTACTCCCTTTTACAAAGTCAATTCATCAATTTTATATCTTCCTCTATCTCTAGAAACGAATTTGTGCCCTAAATAATGCTATGCTAAAATCAAAGGATGCAATACCCATACAACAAACGTCAATAATTGTACAGCCACCGAAACGTACAAACTCCATATCATCTGCCACATCGACCATTTCCCATACCAGTGATGGCCACTGCAGTAGTATTGAATCGCCGCCGCCACAACCACCATCGTCGAGTAGTTCCACTACAACACCGCCCACCACCAATTCCAATGGACCAACTATGGATGAACTGACTGAGAATGCCATAAAAACCTTAAATGCCGGCTTGTTGGCCAAAACCAATGCATTGGCCTTAAAAAATCGTAAAGTCTATATGATTACGGAAAAGTGTGATGACAGTGGCGGGGGTGGAGATGGCGCAAGTGCGTTTGGAGGTGTTAACTGTGTCAGTGGAAATGGTACAGCCGGAAATTGTGGTACCGGAGCTGGCAAAGGTTTGGGACAAAAGCGTAAAATGTACTTAATAATGGAGGAAAAACAGACCGATGATGTGAATGGCAACGGCCTGAATGATAAATTTATGAAATCGGAAAATGGTGGCGGAACAAAGAAGTTAACTCTTTTCGCCGATGCCAGCAATGGTCAGCTGCCACAAAAAATTGAGAAAATTTTACCGGAAATCCTAAGTTGTATACAAGCTAAAGGCTGCACTGCACCAGCAAATGGCAATGGCCCGGCTATCACTGTGGCAAGTAGTAATGGAGTATTAACCAGCACTGTAAATCAGGATGCAAAAAATGAAAAGCCCACCGTAATCAATGATAATTTAAATACCAACAACAACAATATCCGCTTGAAAACTCAAGTGGATAATAATGAAAGACTGCCTTTAACACTGCCGCCAAAAAAGAATCGTACCAAAATTATAACCACACAAATTATACCAGTCAACACCAGTAACAACATCAACAATTCCCATCCCATACCATCCACCCTAAATACCAGTAATAACAGCGAACAATTAATAGTTCTAAAAGAACCACATCATAGCTTAGTGTCCACTAGCGTGCCTTGTGGAAATTCAAAAATTTGCTATACACGCAGCGATAATTCAAGTGCCACTCCGGTCATTGTAAATGCCAATTCATTGATAAACAATGGAATAGCAACTGTCGTCACTAATGGTGTTGCCAAAGAAAATGGCAATAAATTTAGTGCAACAGCTGCAACAACAACAACAACAGTCACTTGCCCAAATCCTTCGCAACTACACAAAAATATAAATCTTTCCACCGATTTTCTTTTCCTAATGAAAATGTTACCCAGACTGGAGAGTATTGCGGAGCCGCATAAATCCTATGTTAAAGCTTGCATAGAGGATATGATTAATCAGTATGCTCCGCCAGGATTGGGAGATTAATAAATAAGTTTTATTTATTTTGCTTATATAATAGATTATAAGTTATTTTTACATTTTTTAACCTATTCAGAATACCACCTCCATATGGCATTTATAGAAATTTGGTGTATTCAAAGTCACGAAAACCTATTTTTTCATAGAAATACCTTTTTTGCTTTGACATAGTCAATTATTTGCCTTAGACTTTTGTACTTTGAATATTCATATTTTATAATCCTAAACTATGTTATGTAATTCTAGAGTTCGGTTTGTGATGCATCCATATTTTCTAAAAACTATATCGGTCCAGGTTTAGACATAGCCACTAAAAACCATACACGTTGTGGGTTACAAAATGATATTGGAAAAAATGTTGGTATATATAACTATTTTAGTATATCCCCTATATATTAAATTTTTCATTTCGTTTGCAACATCTCGAAATAATCGTGGGAGACTCCATATAGTTTATATTATTGATCAAAATAAATTCGATTTGCCCAAGACTGTTGAAGTCACAATACAAATCGCAATATTTTATATAGACCTCTGAAAGTTTGCACATACATGACAAGTACTTCCAAAATATTTGGTTATGCAAATGGGATTTATGGGTTCACGTTTTCGTATAGCGCCCATATAACGGTACCCCCAGCATTTGGTACTTTGGCGATGTGGGGCACATTTTTCAACCGAATTGGCTGTAATTTGTTTTTTGTGATTTCATTATATAACTCAGCTCCCTATCAGAAATTATAAATATGGACCAGTGTTTCCATACGTTTGGGATTTGGGCAAGTTGTTCAACTGAATTTGCAGTCATTTTGTATTTCAAATTGGGGAGCAAATGTATCTACCATAGGCTAGTGGTCAACTTTTTAAGTAACACCCATATAACCTCCCAAATTACGGAATTTGAACATGTTTTCAAACAAATTGGCTGTCATTTTATATTTTGGATTCTCATTGGGGTAAAAATTTCTCTACCAAATGTTATCAAAATAGGTCACCGTTTTAGTATAGCCCACATATAACTGTAATTCCACTATTTGATATTTTGAGGATTTTAGATGTATTTTACAATTGCCACGCATAATTTTTTGAGGTATATTTAAGGTCTTAGACCAACATGAGTTTTTTCCTGTAAGTTCCGATCGATTTAAGGTATTTTGAATGTCCACTTCATGGTGGAGGGTAAAAAAGTCGGTCATCGTTTTTTTTTCTTTCTTGTTTTTCATTATGGCTTAGCTAACCTTTCCAAAATAATTCGAGGTATATAGTTCCATGTAGAGTTGGAATCTTTATTTCAAGTAAAAATGTTCGGCATGGCCAAACACAACATCAGTTTTACTTTTTTAAATTTGTCATCACAAATCGATCTACTTGAAAAGTATGAATGATAAGTATGGTATTATATTTCACATAGTTTTGAAGAAACATTTTTTTTTTAATTTATCTATATAGAATATATTTATTAATTAAGAACATACGTCTTAAATTTAGTCCATAGTACATAGGATATAACTAAGAAAAGCAAGACATCTGTGGAAACTGTACAAACGGGGACAACAACAAAAAGGAGAAACAACAAAGAACTGAAAACTTATTTTTAAAATAAATGAAAAACACAAAAATAAAATTATTAATGATATTATTAATTTAAAATAATTTATTTCCATAATTTTTCCAGTCCAAATACTGATAGAATAGTATTTATAATTTTTAAAATATATCATATATCACAATAAATATAAGCAAATAAATATACATATATTTTTTATATAGCAATACAATGAAAGCGTCATCATCATCATCATCAGTATCGTAACAATAATCATTATCATCATGATATTTATACATTTATAAAATGAAGACTGCAAATTGAAAATAGTATAAAAATAAATTTCATTTCTGATAAGAATTAATTATTAGTTTTTTTTTTAATGAATAAGCAATAATTGTAGGCATAATTTTTTTTTATAATATCTCTATGTTTAACAATAAGAACATACAAACAAAAATTTTATATATATTTTAAAAATATAAATATAAATAATAAAAAAAAACATTTGAAATAATATCCCATAATAATAAAAAAGGAATTATAAAAAACAGAAATGCAATAAAATTAAATAAATGAAATAAATTTTATTATATTTTCATAAAATCAAATTACAATTCTTGTAAATAAAAAAAGCAAATTGTTTTATTTATGAATTCCACTGAGAAACTTGAGTAAAGTAGATCAAATCAAATTAAACTGTAAATAAAAAAGCCAAATTGTTTTATTTATGAATTCCACTGAGAATCTTGACTAAGTAGATTCAAACTTATAGGAAATAGAAATTAAAACAAAAAAGATTTTCCTGACTAGTATGTAAAGGTTAAAAATTGAATCTGACGATCTACAAGATATACTCACCAAATAACAAGAATTTTCTCAATCCTTAAAAATAAAACATGGCATTTTGCTTGTATTTGTTTTTTTTTTACTTCATGTTGTTTTTTAATTTATATTTATATATATATTTTTCCAGATTCTTTATTTTTATTAATTTTTCAAAAGCATTCTTTCACATATTGTTATTACCATGTTTAAGTTTTAATATATGTATATGTGTGTGTTATTTATTTTCGAGAATTTCTGAGTTAATGTCTTTATACAATCATATATTTATATTGGTTTTTGTAATGTTAATGTCTAATTTAGTTAATACACATATATATTTTTTGTGATTAATATATTTTCACATCATGATTTCTCTGTAATATTTGTTTGAATATAATTTAATTCTCATTTCTTTATTATTGTTATTATTATTCGATTACATGGAGTATTCATATATGTTAGTACTGGTATATATTTATTTTTGTGTATTTGTATTACTTTCTAAATATCATCATTATAAAATATGTATTTTTAGGGAAAATATTATAGTATTTATATATATACTAAATTATTGGCAAAAGGAAAATGCAAGTAAGTATATAGTTTGTTTTTGTATTCTGAAAATATACATTGTTTGTGTTTTATTTACAAAAATTCTGTTTGTTGGTAAATTTTATTATGAGTAGCCATATTGAGAAGAAATATAACTCAAAGAAATTATATACAGTATTTTTCGGTTAATTGCACATCAAAATTTGCACAAATATTTGTTCAATTAACCGAGGAACCAATTATCCGAACCCGCTTAATTGAATAGTTTGTTCAATTACAGTAATGATTTAAAAAATGATTTAAAAAAATCGAATGTCAAATACAAATTACGCTTTCTCGCAGTTTTTCCTTAGCCGTAAACATATGGTTTGAATTAGTAGAGATGCCATCTAGTCTTTTTCACAAATTATGTCAAATAAGTTTGTAAAAAATTACAGATTATTTTTCAATTATTATTATGCAATTAACCGGTGAAAAGTAAAAGGAAATTTATTTTTGATGACATGATTTTTGAACCAATTAAGCGGGAAAATCAATTAACAGGGTTTAATTATCCGAGAAAATTTGCATGTATTTTCCTATGAACTATTTTTTGCCCCATCATGTGGTTCAATTAAGCGTGGAAACCAATTAACCGTAGGGTCAATTAACCGAAAAATACTGTATGAATATTTATAAATTAAATATATTTTTAAAAAATAAGATAAAGTCTCTATTAATATTTAATCTATATAAATAAGTTTTAAATTGGAGTGGATTTTTTTTATTCCAAACGTTCTGAAGATACTTAAAACTGTTTCCATTTTCAAAATACCTGTGGTATATTTAGAGGACATTTTAAAGAAGATTTCAATATGTAGGAGATACAACGAATGTCCTTTAGGAGACCAGTGGGCAACTTTTGGTGGATTTTAATTTGTAAAAGCTATGTCAAAAGACTTAAATCTTTAGATAGGGTCTTCTATAAATTTTCACCCCCATTCCGTATGTCGTCGTCGACACAAAATGACGTCGTTGAGAGTCGTTTTTTGCAAATTGGTATTCCCTATGTCGTTGTCGACATTTATCGATAACTATTGACGCATTTTTGGTATTCCATAACAAAGTGTGACGACGACGATGTCGAAGATTTCATAATTTTCATAATTTTTGTTGACGACTGAAGAGTTTGAAAAAAAAAAAATTTTAAGAAATAAAAAAATATGACCTTACAAGGACAGAATACATCATTCTAGAATCTATTCAATAATTAATGCAAAATTAGGTGTAAATAAACAAAGAAAAATACATGGGATCTATATATAAATCTGAACCGATTTTGACCAATATCAATAGGACTCGTTTATGTGTCAAATAAAGTTTCATCCCAATTGGATAGTATTTTCCAAATTTCGCCCCGTTCGGATCATAAAGGTGACATGTATCTTATTCAAAATAATAAATGGATGGAGGGACATGCATAAATCAACTCAAAAAGTAATTCTATGTACATATATACTAAAAATAACTATGGGTCTATCTCGTTTCCTTTTGAATCTTGCAAACACATGTACCAAGACATAATGCCCTGTTCCACAGTGAGTTGAAGGATACAAACACATTTTTGCACAAAAATATCAAACAAAATAAACAGCTGACCATATTTGTGGAGATGTGTTTTTTGTTTTACTGATATTATCGAAAAATAGTCGACATCGTCGCATGAGTGTTACAGAATACCAAATCAGTGTCGAAGTGATGACGATGTCGATGCGAAGTGATGTCGACAAAGAAACGTCGTCGACAACGACGACGACTTACGGAATAGGAGTGATTATTTTTTAAGAAATCTCCTTTTAAATATATTCGGTCTATAAACGATCTTCTATAAAAACTTTCACAGCTAAATAAATTAAAATACCTTTTATAGGTAGTTTTGAAATGGGTCTTTTATAAATATTGTGAATTTTTATATAGAACAGATTTCGGAAATGGCTTTAATTTCCTCAGAAAATTCTTAAAATAAATATTTTTAAAAGCAGTTTCTTAATGTATCCTTTAAAAAAAACCTTCCATGTTAAGAAGACTCAAAAAAGGGTTCTGGTATGTGAATTTTTAATAAAATTTCTGAAAAAAATAAAATTGTACAATTTAAAAAAAAAATGTTTTTTCATAGTTTCTTCAATATTTATTATTTTAATTTTTTTTCTTCTAAAAAATGCAGTTTGGGACATTTCTAAATTACACAGAGTTGGAAGAATAGATATATATTTTTTATAGTTAATAGTTTAAAATAATTTCAGATTTTGTTTTTAAATATACATTTAGAGTTATTATTTGAATTTCAGAGAAATAATTTTATATATAATTATAATTCTATATTTGAATATATATATTTTGTTTACATACAATGTGTGTGTCTGGGTGTTACAAATCCTAAAGACATATAAATTTTGCGCGTGGATTATTGTTTTCATTTTTTTTTCAGTGGACTTTCTCAATGCCAAAAACAAAAAAATCTAATTTTATATTTTATTAGTTAATTGTATATAAATTTTACTGTATTATAATTTAATTATAATAATTATTATTAAATTGTCCATTACTACTACAAACAGCCTTTATGTTAAACATGTTTTTTTTATTACCAAATATTTTTTTTTTATTTTATATTTTTTGTTAATTTTTATTTTTTTTCATTTAAAACATTTAAACCTACAGTTAAGATTTGTTTTTAATATGTTTTCTACAAAAGGTAAGTAAATACAAAAAATAAAAAAAAAATAGTAAATAAAACTTGGAGTGGAAAAAATTGTGTTAATTTGTCTTAGATAAAAATGGGGTTTTTGGTATTTCTACAAAAATGCATACAACTAGGAAATAGGAGCTGCCATAAATGGTTGGGTTTTGTTGTACGGTTGAGTTTGTTATTAGAATACAATACAAATAAACTAAGTTGTCAAGTATTTACAGTGTTTAATATTCAAGTTTGGAATTTAATTTTTCTTGTGATTATTATTTTCATTGCAAAAAAGAGTTTGGAAATTCCTGTTCAATACATTTTACTTTTGTTGTTAATTATAAACTATGTGTTTTTTTATATAAATCCTGAGCACATTATTTTATTTAATTTGTGATGCTAGTTTATTAATTTCACTGTTTGTCAATATTTATTTTAGTTAGAGTCTCTCTGTGTGTGTGTGTGATTTTTTTATATATAAAAGCAAATACATACATATTAGTAGATATTATTGTGTAACTAATTTGCATTGTAAAAAATGTATCTTGTTTGTTTTTTGTTTAGTTTTTCATGTTTGTTTGTATTTATGTTTTTTTATTATTATTATTTTTAATATACAACAATTTAATCACAATTACACATACACATGCATATGCCATTTTAATATTATCATTTAAATATGTTGAAGTTTTGAGTTGCTAAATCCTTGTAATCTGTGTTCTATAGTTTATTTATTTTTGTTTTTGTTATACATTTTATATATTTGTATTATATTTTACACTAAAAAATATTGAGTTTTAATGCCATGGAGTAGTAAGGACTTAAAATAAATAAAAACGTGAAGGAAAAAAGTGCCAGTCTGTGTTATCGACATATACCCTCAGCCTATAGTTTCCAGAGGTCTACGGAATTATGTATAGGTTTTATTAATCATTGTATACGCCCATGTGACATGTTCCGAGAGTTTTTGAATTCCCATAATTTTTTTAAATTCCCATGTTGTGCAAAATGGTGTGCTCAATTTCGAGCGAAAGTGCGTCTCGAAAGCATCGCTGTGTTCAATATGTTACGAACTGTGTTTAATAAAAAACATATGTTTCATTTGCAATTTGTTTAACAACAAAATTAAGAAAAAAAAATGCCTGCTGGCTTATTAATTGCCCTAGTTTCTACCAGAAAATGTCTAATGATACTGGAACATGTTAAAGATTTTTAGCTGTTGGTGGGTTTCAGAGGGTAGTGGCAAATGATTTAAATATAAGTGTTGATCGCACAACAATGTGTAAAATATTGTGGAGAGTAATGAAAGTCCTGGAAGACAAAGTGTGTGCAGCGTGGATAAACATTAATTTGAGTAAAGATAAAATGAGGTTATCCAAATTACATTTTTATTAAAATTTCGGATTTCCAGGAGTTATAGACTGTGTAGATGGAACACACATCCGAATAGTTCAACCACATGAAGACTGTATAAATGCAATGATTGTAAGGAATACAATGTAGGTAATAGTAAAACTGTGGACAGCTGCAGACCAGGATCCAGTCATGATGCTTTTTTTTTGGCATATGAGTGCAGCTAGGCAGCATTAACAAAAGAGCAAATGGTATTCAAAATAGTTGGGTTCTAGGAGACATTGATTACGCTTTAGAAACATTTCTGATGGCGTCCTATAAACAAATGGAGGATGGATCTTGTCAACATCGATATAATAAAGTGCACACATCTGCAAGAAACATTATTGAAAGGACTATTGGAAATCTTAAAAGTAGATTTTTTTTAGATTCTATTTTTATTTTGATCATAGGGTGGTTGAGTTGCCAGATTGATCTCAAAAATGTTACGGGCTGTTTTTGATAAAAGAAGCCCTTTTTATTTTCTTTAATTTTACTATAAAAACTAATGTAAATACTGTATTTTTTATATAAATATTGTAAAAACACTTAAATACAACTTCAGAGTTCTTTTTCAACTTGTACGTGCTCAGAAAAACACGTACGATCTCATTTCGTTTTCAATCCACAAGGCTATATGCGTTCGAATTATATTCCCCATATTTTTTTGGGAATTCGGAATGGAGCACACCAAATTTGGGAAAATGTTTCACATTCGAGCAAACTCGAAATGCAGCACATGGGCGATAAAAGGTATTCTGTATTTTTATTAAAGTGTTGAACATCTGTGGAGAGTTACCAGAAAGAGGTTGCCCTATAGACTCCATCTTTGAAATAGGTTTGGTAAAATATGAGGATGTGCAAGGAAATGCGCCGATAAGTCCCATTATTAAATACATTGATTCTGCAAAGTTTGGTTCAAATTGGATAGCCTGTTCGCATGATATTACAAAACCCGTTTTCAGCAAAATTACCATAAAATATTTCCAATCTTCGCCAGCCAGACAGACACACAGAAGGGTGGACATTTATAAATCCACTCCAAATTGTCTTAAGGGGACCTCCCCCATTCCCGATTTTTTATTTTTAAGATTTTAAAGGGGCTGTTAAATCAATACCAATGCTTGTTAAGGTTTGTAACTTTGCACATATATATTTGAAGATTTATAAAGAAAGAAAAATAATTAACAAAATTTTGTTGTTGTTATTTGTGATCAAAGAAAAGTCCTTATTTTTGATGGCTTGCATGATAACTCCTCACTGGAACATCGGAAACCGAAAATTCCAACGGTGTTGGAAAGAGTACATGTCTGGCTCTTGTATGACTTCGCTCTAAAATTAACAAAATGGCGGACCTTTGAAAAAATATTTTTGGAAAATCGTCAATTTTTGACCAAAAACCAAGTTAAAAAATAAGGAAGATCTCGACCGATTGGCTTTATCCTAGTTCATACGAGAGCTATACACCCCCAGAGAAACGTGTCAAAATTTGGAACCGATTGGATTATTAGTTTTTGAGTTATCGTGCCCGCCATACTGAGTCGCCGCCATAGCAGTCACTTGATGCTGACACAATAAATCGGCTATATTTTCACTTGAAATTTTGTAGGGACATTCAAGAATTAGAGTAGATCCGAATTAAACGAAAAACATTTTTGGCACCATGAATGGGGGGTCCCCTTAAGCGGATTTGTTTCAAATGCAAATAACAATGACTAACAAAAATGGTGTGTGAAAATTCTAAACTTTTATTCTGTGTTGAAAATACATACATTTAATCATATATTATATAAGAGAAAATTAGGATTATGTGAAAATTCAAAGTTATTTTATATATCGACTAATTTTTTGTTAAAGTAATAACTGTATTTGTTCGATTTACATAAAAATTTTTCATAGCGTATTGTGTGAAGTCAAGATTGACGTATGTTTTTATACCCTTTATAGCCATAGGCGAGGGTATATACTTTGATAGTGCAAAAAAATGACTCTTCGAAAAATATTGGTTTTAGATTCCATGTTTCTTTGGGCCAAATCCGTTTCTCACAATTTGGAGTCGATTTAAACACCCGCAACATTTTGAAAATTCAATATCGCACGAATTAGGTATGGGAGCCATCAGTCTGTCTACCCCATCCTCTCTAGAAACGACAACAACATTTTTCAAATTTGTAAATTTAATATGAAACGAATGAAGGTCAGACTTTATACAAAATCTACAAGTTGTAATATTTTTATCAAACCTATATCATGTAACCCATCGATTAACGCCTTCATGTCAACAAAACAATATATTTTCAAAATGTCCAAAATTAAAATAAAATATATAAATAAAACAAACACAATTTTTGTTTACACATTTTCTTTTTCATACATTATATTTTTATTTTTCTTTCTTAATTTATTTTAAATTGTTTTTTTTTTTTTTGTTTTTCGTAATTATTATTATCATTGAGTTAATCTTAATAATTTAATGTGGAAATACTTATTTAAGTAGCATGTGGTGTATGAATGATCTTGGTGGTAAGATGTTTTATAATATGGTTTTTGCCATAAAAAAATTAGTTTTAATTAATAAACAATAATCATAAAAATATAAAAGTTTATAATATAAAGAAAACATTATCTATATAATAAAATTGGGTGGAAATTGAACTATTTACATTAATGAAATTAAATAGGCGGTGTATTTAAGGGGTATACAAAATAAAATATTCTTACTATTGACAAAAAGCGTACGTGACTCATATTATTATTACTTGCTAATTATAACTAAATAAAATTATAGTTCATAGTTTTGTTATTGTATAATACGTCTTTTAAAAATAAACCATTATTTTTTTTTAATTTGAATTCACTTTTTCTTTAATGTTTCATCATTGAGTGCACACATCGATTAACTCCCTTAAACAAAATGCTAAGAATAGCGATGATGAAATGTGCGTTGTTTTTAAAATTCTCTTTAAATATGAAGTTCGGAAATGGTACCCATCGGTCCACTTTTTCTGGTACCTCCCAACAAGGTAATAATTCTTATATTATAAAAAGACATCTTTTATATGTCATGCCGTCGATTTTTCAAGTAATTTGTGTGGGGTATTATAGCCCAGACTGCCCAAATCGTTGACGTTTGACCTAAAAGTATGCTATAATTTTCTTTACAAATAAGCGGTCATTATGAACGAAAAATTTAATTTTTACAATATCTTTTTTGTGTGGTTTTTTTATTTTCAAGTAATAGGTGCCCAGCACCGAACAGTAGGTGAATTTCGGAACATTGTTGTATTCAAATGCAAATGACACAAATGTTTCAAGGGAATTCAAAAGTTAAAAAAAATATTTAAAATAACGACAACAAAGTGGACACTATCTATGTTCGATTTACACGAAATTTTGCCTAACGTATTGAATTGAGTGTAGAATGATGCTTTTGATCGGCCATTATTTTATGCCCTTAGCCTTATGGCTAATGCGAATATATATAATGACGCTCTTGATCGGTCATGTTTTATACCCTCAGCCTTATGGCTAATGAGGATATATACAATTTCGGACGGCAAAATGTGTCTCATTCAAATATTGATTTTAGACTCCATGTTTCATTGGACCAAATCCGTTTCACACAATTTGGAGTCGAATTACAAATGTCCTTACATAGATCAAGCTTGAATATCGGATCCGTTAGTCCACTCCTAATGATACCTTCCTTGCAAAGAGTCAACATTCTGAAAATTTGTTAATAAAATGTCATGCTAATGGAATCTCCGAATTCATTCAAACTTTGCAAATCGTAATAATTTTTCCAAACCTATATTAAATCCTAAGATGGAGTCATTAGGGTACATCCCCAAAGTTGGACAACTTTATGATTAAAACTTATGCTTGATATAAAACGAATAATGAAACCTATGTTTTATTCCATGGACCTCGGCAAACCTTAGGCTGATTGTATATATCTGCCATTTTACATGTATTTTTAGATTTGTGATCTATTGTCCGTAGATTTATAACAAATTGATCTATTAACATTAATTTAATTTTAACCAGTGAGCGGAGCAGTATAGTCGGGCGGGGCCGACCATATGATACCCTACACAACTACTACAGAACTCTATCTTTCTGTGGATTTTTATTCCGAGCCTGGGCAATATTTCGTAATATTTGCACCCTCTTGCCCGATTAGAAATCAACAGCTATTCCTTACACTGACATATTGTCCGAATATTTCTAATATTCGGTACATGTCCATATTCCACTCCCCGTGGGTTGTGTTGTGATGTTGTCTTATAATTGTGGCCTATATATCGACTCGAAAAAAATACAAAAAAAAAAAAGTTTTCGATCCACTTTATCCCAAAATTTCACCGAAATTATAGGCTTTGGCCTTGCCCATAACTGGAACCTCATGGAACATTTCAAAGCGATCAGCGCTATATTTCCGCCCTCTAGTGTGGTAATGGGTTACTAAATAATATCTGAATACGTAAGCACCTGTAAATATTTAAGTGTAACTCCCGCATCCGAGTACATACGACAATGTAATTGGTATCAATTTAAAGGTCAATCACTACTCTTGGATATTCTGTCAACTTCTCGGGTCTATGTCCGTCAGTAGCAAATATATACGCCATAGAAAACAAATTTTGTAATTTTTCACACAAAAATTTGGGTCCATTTTACCCGCTAAATATGCTTATTCTTTAGCCCGATCCCTTTCTCCATGTAAAATTTCGCGACGTTTGGGGCATAATTGTGGCCTATGGAGCGACAAGAAAAACCGACAAAAATTTAGTATTTGGTCCATTTCATTCCCTAAATATTAACCGATATTTACCAAAAACAATAGGGGTCTTCATTGGCCAGAACCCATTCTACATGCAAAATTTCGTGAAGATTGGTCCACAACTGTGGCCTGTATCGTGTTTACAAGTTATAATGGACAGACGGACGGACGGACACACATGTCTAGATCGACTCAGCTAGTCGAGATATGACGATCGGTATACTTAAAGGTAGGTCTACGACCAATATTTCGCAAACTTTTGGGGCTGCACAAAGCTATAATACCCTGACAACATAGTTGTGTAGGGTATAAAAAGTTATTTATGGTTGTAATTTTTGAAGGTATACTTTAGAACACTTTTTCCTATATACAATTCCATACTTATAAATTTATGAGTAGATATTGAAATACCTACAGTTTTACCATTCATATCATTCAAATTGTATTATTGCTATACTCTTAGTATTTCAAAAGTTATTGAAGTTATTGAAGAAAACCTTAATATTTTAGTTTTCATCATTTCGAAATACTGCATCAATAGATGGCGCCCCTGTCGCAAAATTGACTGGTCGTAACGAAAATACAAGGTATTTGTAAAATGCAATTAACTTTCGAATGGATTGAGATATTTTGAAAAATTCAACGATTAGTTAAAGGTTAAGAAGTTTTTTTTTCGATATGATTTTTTTGTCTAAGAAAATAATATAGAAAGCTTTCTAATAATTCTCTGGCATTAATTTTTTAGCGAAATGTACCTTATTATGATCGGTGTTTAAAAATATTTTAGCACAAATACAATAAGGGAGACATTAGATGCTTACAACCGTTTAAATCTTCCAATAATCACAATTCATTTAAAAATTATTTGAATTTTATCAATGCCCCGATTTTCCGTATCGACTTGACAATTTGCCGACCGCAACGCCATCTATTGAAAGCGAAACATTTTATGTTCTGGTATTTGCCCCATAGCTTTTGAACTACTGTTCGTATTCTAATAAAATTGGTTACATTTGAATGTTAGGAAGTCTGGCTATTTCGAATATGTACCATTTGATTTGTAAAACTATTTTGAAGGATACATTTGTAAATTGTCCATTTTAACCTAGATTCAAAAATTAAATTTGCCGTTTCTATAATGAATGACATCTCAACATTAATTTGACACCATATTTGTGTTAATAGAGCAGTTGGTTAAAAAGTAAGAGCCAGTGGAAGACAATTCTGAAAAAAATCTTATAAGTAAAGGAGAAAAGTTGGACTGGGTTGCCTATATGAAAACATAAACCACTTTCGGTATATACAAGAGATGTACTATTCTAAGCCTTGTGGCTAATGAAGGTATATACACTTTGCTATGGGGCCCATCGGTCCACTCCAGCTGGTACCTCGCCCATAAGGGATCAAAATGTTGCTGAAAATTAGTTTGGCGAACGGACAATCAGATTTGAACCAAATTTTGCACAACCTAATACGTTAACAAGCCAGTATAATGTTGTAAGATTGGACTTAGTGGTTCACTCGTTCTCACAAAGAGTCATAATTTTGAAAACTTGTAAAGTTCATATTTCATCGAAAATTTGCACATAGTAATACGTTTTCCTTACATAGATCAAGTTTGAAGGTGGGATCCAGCGGTCCTATCCTTCTGGTACCTGCCCACCAATAGTGTCAACATTTTACATATGCAATACCCTTAGCCAATATAAAATTTTGAAACTTTGTCTGTCGATAACACCGACTCACACTTTTCAATTTGTTCTTAATGTTTTCGTTATTTATTTTGTTTCTTTTCAATATTGTATTTTATTGGTATTTATATATAATTACTTGTTTATGAAATCAGTCTGTGTACTTATGTAATTGAGAACAAAAAAAAATTAAAAATTAAATGTATACAAATATGTATATAATATTATATAGTAGGAAATGAACATCAAAATATCTAATTACAATTATTACAAATATAGATTTGCTTAAAAGAAATCGAATAAGAAATATAATTATTTGTATTTTGTTTTTCATAATTGTTTGTTTAGGATCTACATAAAAATTAGAACATTGCTTGTGTTTTGGATTTTTTTTTATTGTTTATTTGACTTTTTGTTATCAATTTTAATTTTTGTATAAAATATAATTTATGTATATATGTAAAATAGTATTTATAATAATACAATTATGTATGTATGTAATATGAATTAATAATAATAATCGTGATGATGATGATGATAATGGTGGTGATAGTATGCCATTTTGTAATATGCGGATATATGTTATGTGATCATTTTATAATAATAATAATAAGTATCTATATAGCAGCAGTGACATTTTATGGATGAGGGGATTGGGGGGTGATGTTGGCTCAATGCTATCTTGAGTTTAGATTTGTTGTAGATGCCGTTAACTAAACAAAATATATTTTTGTAAAACCTAATTACATTAAGTAAGCCTTATACAAAAAACAAACTTTTTTGCCTTAAAACAATAAAATCATCATACATACACTATATGTACTTATTATACATAAGTGTGTATGTATAATTTGCATTCGAATTAAATCTAATTAAAAGAGGTATGCTTTTTATATATATTTTTTTTAAATAAAAAATTGTTACTAATTAAAAAAAGCTGTTTATATATAAACTAAATTAGCATTAATCTAAATGAAATTACAACTAAATTGATGCATTGTTTTGTGTAAAGAAAAAGAGAGAATTTTTAAATCTTACTAATATATAAAATATAATATGTTTGAATTTTAAAATAAGAACGAAAAATTGTGATTTTTTTCTAATGACGAATTCTAAATTGTGTTGTGTTTTGTTGGGAGGTAATTAAATCAAGAAGATTATTTTTTTGCAGTGATTTGCAATTTCTAATTGAGTTTCGGTGTTTGTGTTTTTAGGGATTGGTAGATTAGCTTCTTTGCTTTGCATATTTTTCAATTGGAATACTTTTTAGATGTATTTAAAATTTAGAGATTTTGTCTAGCAGTTTTGTGTAAAATATGTCCACGTCTATAAGACCAACTATTACGATTCGTGGAAATCCGTTAATATGCGGATGTGTTAATAAAAAAACATCTCACATTAAAGTCTTTGTACAGTATTGAAATCAAAATTTATTTTTCATTATATCTTTTTAGACAGAATTTTTTGACATTTTGACGGCTGGAAGTTAATCAAAATGAATTTCATAAATCTTTTTCAAACGATGACATTCGAAAATTTAAAAAAAAAACTGGTTTGATTTCTACTGCCTATTTTTAAGTTGATTTTAAAATAAAATTCTAGGTCCATATATCTTGCTTGTACTTCTTGGATTCTAGTACATACATGTGGGCAATGTATTGGTCTGTTCCCGTACAGCAAGAACCTACTAGATTTTACTATTTTGTCCGATATCACAAAGGAAAGTTCGTTATCGTAGTAAAAATTAGTAGATTCCTGCAGTACGGGAACAGACCATATATCTTTCTATATTATTCGAGTTTTTGTTTTTAAAAACTTATTTTTAAAAATATAAAAAAAGCCTCAACAACTGGGAATTGTGGAGTTTAGCATTTCCAGATCGATCTCTATTTTATATTGCCGAATAGGAAGTCTAACTTAGGTGTCACTGAATTACAAACTGATTAAATTAAAATAACTCAAATATATATTGGACTCCTCATCCGACATGTATGCATGTGGACAATGTTTTTCAAATGTGAAATAGACAAAATTCACATTTGGTTTAGAACGACTGCAAAATTTTTTTCGGTAAGGACTGAGAGACCATCAAAAAATATATTAACTTTTTTGGATAAAGGAAATCAATTTCGTTTTCATAATGAAATTTATAAACCTCTAGGCTACGAATATTTAATTATGAATTAATTTCAGGGAAATTTCGATTTTAGACACAAATCTAAAGGTATTGGTAAGCTAACTCATGTAGAGGTCGATTCCTTGGGCTGTAGAAAAGTTTGCTCTGTGTACTTTAAAAATTATTTATATTAAACAAACGTATTCACGCTGAGTAAATTATTAGGGACGTTTCTAGATCTCTAGACGGACAAGAAAATATTGACCCTATTCGGTCAACCATAGGTCATTTTGTAATTGCCTACAACTTCAGATTATTATAGTAATATTGGTAATTAACGTGAATTAATTTTGATCATAAAGGGATATGATTTTGAAATATTTTAACATGTACAAATATTTTCCAAGAGCAATAAAAAAAATTACACGATTCTAAAACCATGACTAATCTCTTTTTTTTTTCTTCACACAATATCTTTTGTTATCACTTTACAAACAAAACACAACACACAAGCAAACAACTTAAAATGCATAAAATATGATAGAACAAAGCTCATATGTTATAGAATGTGTTTAAATTTTTTTTATGGACAGCCAAATAATCTATGCTAATACAAATATTCGTTTTTTTCCTTTTCATCATTTTTAATCGTATTTTTTCTTTTGTTCTAAATAGAAGAGAGAATTCCGAAAAAATATATATGTATTTATGAAGAGTAAAAGTTTGTGTTTCATCTACAATCCATTAAAACTTATTAAAAAATTGTTATACTAATTTCTAATTAAATTTACATTTATGTTTACATGCGGTTTTTTTGTATTTTGTTATTAATATTATCATTTTTTATGTCTTTGTTGTTTTTGCTTTATTTTTAATTATATAATATATTAATAAGTAGTACGTAATAAATTTTTTGTTATTATGTAGTTGTGTGTAGTTTTCTTTATATATATACTTTTCATATATAATTTGTTTAGTTTTTCTTGTAATTACATATTATTAGTTATATATTTTTTTAAGAATTTGAGGTAAATTTGGCAAATTAATATTAAAAGTAAGAGTTTGTTTCTTGGTTTTTCTAGTAATTTCTATTATTTATGTTGTTTGTATGTGAGAGTTTGTTTTTTGTTTTATTTATTTCCAAAACAATGTTCTATATAAAATTCCAAATGTAAAAAAAAAGAATTTAAATGGGAGAACATTATTAATAATATACGATTTATATTTTCGATATAAGTTGTTTTTATTTACAATTGAAAATAATGTTTTAAAAAATTATTTTTTTTAAAAATACATAATTATTAAGAAATCGTTGCACAATTTTGTATTTAATCTCACTTTTTTAATAAACTAATATTTATAAAAGATTAATTATTAAGACTTTTTTTATTTAAAAATCACTTTGAAATTGTGATTTAGAGTTGTATTTTATCTATAAGCATATTAAAGGTTACATAAAACGATTCTGAGTAATAATGAGGACATCTCCTGAAATCACGGTATTTGGCCAGGAATATAAACAATAAAAGATTTCATATAATAAAATCTCTAGGCTTCTTTTTGTGATTTGGAAAACAATTGTTTATTATTAAAAGAAAAAATCAGGGCATTGATTTTCAGTGAAAAATTAAGTGCATTATCCACAATAGTAAATGAGGAAAGTATAGAAGAAAATCTAATTGGTAGATTTTTATTCAACCGGGTCATTCCATCCAACATTTCGAAAAATGTATTATTAGAAGCATTTTAATATTTGTTCATTATAAACATGTATTGAACTGATCTGCATTATTAAATAATAAAATAAAACCGATCCGTTTATAATGAACCGAAATGTAAAATATTTTGGTCCGGCTTGCCATATACCTTCAATAATCCTAGTACCAATTATCTAGCCCTAATTGGGTATCAGAATTATCTAACCCTAATTGGTATCAGAATTGTCCAGCTTCGCTGACTGGATGTCTAGTCCCTACCCGAAATTTATGAAACTAAATCAAAGTGTTTAAAGTAAATTCAAACACAATATGTTCAATATGAAAATATCCTGAGAATTTAGAGCAACAGGAGTAGTAACTATAAAGATCAGATATCAACATTAAAGATCTTATTCCATGATTTATGAAACAAAGTCTGACTGATTATGACAAGATATCCAGGCATGTGCAGAGCTTTCTTAGTATACGGAAAATGTAACCAAAGACATTTGCCGGTTTTTTTTATTACAAATGGCATTATGGCCCAAGGTGGCATTAAAGTCCACTGACGAAACTCCTATTGTCCAGTCCTAATTTATAATTTATGGTTATGAAAAATCGAACCAAAAATGTCATTATATTATGGCCTAATACCTATTTTTTAGTCCTAACTCCTTTCTGAACAAATGAAACTAAAATATTTAGCAAATATTTAGTCTGGTTTTTCTCATGAGCCAGACACCTATTGTCTTGTCCCTTATTCGGAATAAAAAAAATGTACTCTTTATTTTACAGCTGGCCTTATAAGTCCACTGAACTGGTACCTTTTTTCTAGTCTTGACTTGGAATTTATTAAAAAATCGAATGAAAATCTTTAGTAATTTCTTATCTCGCCCTACATGACATATTTTTAAGTATGGATCAACTTGAAATAGAAATGAACTAAATATTAGAAAATATGATCCGAAATATTGTATTAAGCTCCATTCTCACTATGAGGGATTTTTTCCGGTAATTTTATTGCCGAATGCAATGGGCTGGATTTCGGAATAATATATTAAACTTCATTCTCACCAAGAGCTGATTTCTATCGGTAATTTATTGTCGAATGCAAAGGGTTGTGTTTTATCAGAAATATTTACCTTCTATAATATAAACGGTAACTATAAAGTATCGATGTATTCAGAAAATATCTAAACCGTCAATGGCTAGAATTACCAGTCAAACTATTAAAAGTTTTGGCCAAATAGATTCCATAAATATTGTTTCAAAATTAAAACCATTTCGACTGATGTATTCAAAAAATATCTAAACTGCCAATGGCTACAATTACCAGTCGAGCTATTATAAGTTTTGGCCAAATAGATTCCATAAATATTGTTTCAAAATCAAAACCATTTCGATAAGGAAAAATATTACACAAATTTGCTAGTATGATTTCAAGGAGAAATCAAATAATTTTGAATAACCAACAAACGAATACTTTTCCAAAACCATTTCGCTTCCGGCAAGAGAAAGGGTTATAGAGGATTGCATCTGTATTACATTTCTCTGATATATACTTAGTTTACAAAGAATTATCTATAATAAATATATATTAAAAACTTTTTCATAACAAAATATTTTTGTTTAAAAAATTAAAAAAAATGTATGATAAATATGTGTATAGAAATTTTAACAATTTTGAAAGTATTCTTTAAATTAAAATACATAAGTGAGTACATATTTTAACGATTTTAAAAAATATATGAATTGAATTATAAAAAAAAGTTAATGGGTATTTTGCTTAAAATCATGCAAGCTTTTTCTTAAAAAAAATATTTATAAAAATATCTATATTTTTAAAAAAAAATACATATTTTTTTATTTTTTATTTTTACTTAGGAATTTCATATAGAACATGTTGTCTAATTGTCTTCTTTACATAAATTGTGTTCAATATTTTGTTTTTGTAGAGAAAAGTAATGATGTTGTGGGTGTAAAGTGTGTGAGTTAAAAAAAAATTGAGTTTTTTTTCATTTACATAGAGATAAGATTTGAAATTTAAAAGGGAAATTGCGATCTTTTTTTACAATTATCAATTTAGTTTTTCTCATTTCTTTCTTAAAATTTAGTGTGTGTGTGTGTGTGATTTCTTTTGCATTTCTCATTACAAAGTTCTATTTTAGCTGCTCTATGGTTGAATGGAATATTCACCGTTTAGCCAGTGATATATTCAAAATGACATTTTTGTTGTTTTCTTCTTACTCAGCTGGCATCCATTTAAATTTAATAAAATAATAAAAAAGAAAGGACTAAGACTAGTTGTATTTTATGGTTGCTGATGTTGTTGTTGGTGCGTTTGCTCCTTCCGTTTTTCCTTTTAAAAGTTTTAAGTTATTTGTTCTTTACGTTATCTTTTTTTTAATTCTCTTTTGATATACTTGTTTGGTTTGTGAGTGTGAGTGTGTTGTTTTTCGGTTCTTGTTTAAAAAAATTATCGGTGGTGGAATGATTTCTTTTGGTTGTTTATTTTTAACATCCTGGTTTCAATGTAGTAGCTTGCAAAGTGTCTTCTCTCGTTCGTCGTCTTTTAATTGTGGCAGCTTTCTTTTTTTGTAAAAGTTTCTATCCTCAGAAGGAAAGACTTCTGTGTTGCAATTTACTTTTCGTGGTTTCTTTCTTCCGCTTGAGTCCTTTTTTTTGTGCCGTGAAATAGTTTTTTTGTTCTTGTTTTTCCGTGTTGCTTTTAATTTTGAAGGAGGGCTGGGTTTTCTTTCATTACACTGTTTTGGTAGTCTTATATTTAAAAAAAATGGCTCCTGCTTGTTTGCTTTGTTGCAATGTTGTCCTAGTTGCTTGGTTTACTTCTTCTACGCCGTCATCTTCTTCTTCGTTTTCGTCTTGGTTACAAAATCACGTTCTTTAAATATGGAAGTCTTGTGGTTAGTGTGGAGAAATGTTATAGTAGATGTGTTTTCATAAAGATGATGGTAATGGTAATTGTAGTTTAGCTGGCATTTGCGTTCTTATGGGCTATTTTGTTTAAAATTTAAAATTTTAGGCTGCTATGGCCTCATTTTGCCGTCATTCCCATTGATGGGGTGATGGTGGCAATTCGGAAGGGTGTGCCACTGTTGAACTGGAAAATATTAAAAAGTGTTTTTAATAAAATTGTTGTAGTAAATGAAAGGGATAGGAAATATATTTTTAGGGGGAAATAGAAATAAAAAGCACAAACAACAACTTGTCATAGCTAATAATTATTAAAAAAAAAAAACATCAACATTGTTTTAAAATAAGAAGAAGTTGAAAGTTTTTTTTTACCGATAAAATGAAACCCAACACCACTACAGAAGAAAAACTAAATTTTATTATCCATATACATATTAATTAGGTGAAACATCCTAGGCATCGGTGGTGTTCAATTGTGAACAAGCATCTTGAAATGCAGTGCATGCAAAAATTGGAGCAAGGACCTATGTGAAGAATAAAACCTACTAAACCAATGCTCCCAAGGTGGCGGTTACCGAAATATCGTTATTTCTTAATACGATATTTCGGTGGCGGTTCCTTAATGGCCTTGGGAGCATTTTATAGCCACGGAATGCTTTATTTGACATTTCCATGTTGTCGGATGAATTCAATGGAGTACGTTCAAGTCTTGGAAGACAAATTATTGCCATTTTGGGAAGGCAGCAACAATCGTAATACTCAAGTATGGTTAAAATCGAAAAATATTAAAATTTCCGACCAGAATTCGATCGAGAACATGTGTGAAATCTTGACTCATCGTGTCTATGCAGAAAACCTCCAATACCAAACTGTATTTTACCTCCAAGAAGTGATTATCGATGAATGCCGGTCAATCGATGAAGACTTGCGAATAATTTTGATCAACAGTGTTATGGATAAAATTTTTGAACTTATTAAAAATAAGGGAGGCCCTACCCATTAATTATAAAATTTATTTAATATTTTTATGTTTTAAAAAATATTTTTTTCTAATTTTGTAAAAGTGCGTTTAGTTATGCAACACCAGCAATTTTGAAAGTGCAGAATTCGGCGAAAGAATAAATTAATTATTTTTGTTGGATAATATGTGTTTTTGATCGTTTTATTGTGAACAATAACTTAATGGGTCCATTTTATTTGTCAACTAACATACCAATTGAATTAAAGGTGCGTCTATAGTTATGATACGCAGTGTATTAAGCTTCAAAATTTTGCACTCTTACTGCTACAACTCCTAGAATGTTTGGAATTGAAAATTGCATATTTCAGGCCATATAACGGCAACGCTTAGTTCGGTAATTGTTAATGTTGATCCACTTTTTAGAATAGCCCTTAGAAAATCTCCCAATCAAAAGTTGTCGGTATTGACCGGAGTAGGCCTTATGTAATGACAGTCGCCATTATTTGGTATTTTTAGCTCTAATGTAATATTTTCGACTCTTTTCCACCATTAGTTGGGGCGTAAAATTATACGAGCGAGGCTGATATCTAATGTCACCAATTTATGACGTTTAGACAGATCTTTTAAGACTGGCTATGAATTTCATAGTACTTAATACAGAGGCGGAACCATTATATGAGGACTATGTCAAAATATAGGACTACAATTTTCTGCCAAAACCTTTTTATACTCCAAACCTCAGAAATTACTAATTATAGCCACATCGGTTGAAAAACAGGTCTTCGGCCATCAACATACTAAAATGTGGGGGATAACTACTCCGTGAAGAAGTGTTTCATCTTCCAAAAATCTGGATAAGAGAATTGTCTCCAAAAACCTCCATAATGGCGAATAAAAATCTTAACATAAAATTGCAAACTACAAAAGGCAATTCAATAATCATATTGGAATAGAACAGCGATGGTAGACTTGTCCTCAATGATAAAATCTAGGTAAAAATATTATTCACAGCCGGGTAATTGTCATCGCTATCACCTCTGGTGGAAATTAGATTTAAAGGTCATTAATACGCCACACAATGTTTGAAAAGTATTATTCATACTTTTACTTGCACACAACATCAGAAATAAGGGTTTTCTTCTCTCTCAAGTACGTTTGATATTATATAAAAAAACTGTCCATATTCCAAATTTGTAAAGACAAACTCAAAAACAGTTTTCGATTTTTATAAATAAGACTTTTTAATTGATGTACTTTTTATAGTTTTTTTTTTTCATTTTTTTACAGTTTTTAAAAACAAAAATCACCTGTTAAAACATCGTAGGAACATTTTTAATAATAAATAAATTTTTATCCGGACTTGAAGTGGAAAGAAATTTGATACATCTATAAAAATATAAAAACCCATGTATCTAAATAAGTTTATTAGAAACTTTGTGTCAGTTATTTATTTCCATATTCTATACCAGAAAATATGATGGACAATGAGGTTGCCTATTACTAAACGAATTTATATATATAAATATATATATATCTGAACCCATTTGAATCAACAATTATTATAGATAAAAGTCGAAATCCTTCACGTATATTTTGGTTAGTCCTTGGGAAAATTAATAGCCAATCCTGGACAATTAATTGACCATGTAGTGGGGATATGCATAAATCAATTATCAAATTCATAATACGGAGGTCATCAACTGTAACTATGGGTCTAAGTGTTTTGTTTTAGGGTGTAATATACAATTACACACTAACATATACGACAGGGTAGTATTAAATAATTAACTCAAAGCTGAGTTTTTAAACCATTAAATCTAAGTCTAAAGCAACTAATAATTTGAAAAATGTCTCTACGCAAAATGCCCTTTCTTTCTATATGTCCCAAAAATGCCTTTTCTTTCAATATGTCCCTGAATACATATTCAATCAAGATGGCTATTTTTTATACACAAATATATAAATTTACGTTTTTTTTGTTTTGTTTTAATTGGCAGCATAATTTTTATTTCTATTCTTATTATTTACAATTATAGATATTTTTTAAGAACAAACTTTTACAATTCGCTCATTTACAAAATATTATTTTTTTAGTGTATTAATTTATATTTAGACAAAAAGAAATTAAAAAAAAAATATAAAAATATATTTAGTACGACACCACAATTATAAAAAAATATTAAAGTATTTTCTAATGGAAACATCTCAAAAATTAAAACTTATTTAGAGAATAAATTTTTTTGCAGATGCTCTACATGACCTAAATTAAACATGTTTTGTTTACGAATAAGTTTCACAAAATTAATGAAAAAAAAACACAATAATTAAAAATGTTTAGCAATAATTTATGGTCAAGACTTTATAAGAGTCACAAGTAAAGTATTACAACAAAATAATTCTACTCAATAATCACTGCTGCTTTTTTTGCACGACACGACGTTTATTACAAAAAATTGACGCTCTGGGAAGATGATTTGTGGGGAAGGTTGATGGATGCATTCCAAAACACACAGGGGATGGACGATGTTCTTTTTTTTGCAAATTTGATCAATCGATGGATGGATGTGTGAGGTTATGCATTTTAGTGCCGTTGTTCTCTAATTGTTGGTTGGGATGGCAAATATTTGCCTTTTCTCTCTCTCTTTCTCGCTCTCTTACACATTCTGACATTATTACTTCGTCGATGACAAACTAGGGACAATAAAATGGTAGCATTAAAAAACAATAAGTTATTGAACAGATTATTAACAAAAAAATTAAAATTAAATATTTAAATTATATAATAATTATTATCATTATAAAAACGGGGGGAAATGTACAAATAGTTTACGTTATATTTATTATTATTATTGATTGAATTTATTTAAATGTGGTTAATAACTGAAAGTTTAGTCACACAAATAATTATTTACAAACAATTAACGAAAAGGAATTTTTAATATGAATTAAGTGATGAATGTATGTAAATGTCATTATCATCATTAACGCGTACTCACACACACGCACACACGAACTTAATTAATTGATTGAAATTTATAAATTAGTAAGAAGAAGCATTAAATATGATATATGTATGCTATTTGTGTGTGTTTGAAAATGAAATGAAACAATATGAACAGTAGAAATAAATAGTTTGATATTTTTTACATAAAAGGTAATTATTTAACAATTTTTGTATTGCAATTAAAAGAAAATTATTGTCAATTGTTGTTGTTAAAAAAAAAAACGGACACAAATACATACAATAAAATCACAAAATCATGTAAAAATCTGAACTGCTACATTATTTGGCAAAGTTTTATGACTAAGGAATCCATAAATATTAATCGAAAATATTTTGTGAAACTTTTTCAAATGATTCTTGATTACAAAGAACTATGCAATATAATATAATAAATAGTAATGTTGCATTTTCACAAAGCATGACCTATGAAATTCATACATTGGTTAGGCTACGCCCTTTTCAGTTATAAATCAAAACCATCAAGTATAGTTTTAATTATTTTATTCTTTATTCGAAATCTATATTTGTAAATAAAAAAATTTAATTTCAAATTCAAAAAATCCATTTACATTATATTACCAAATTTAAAATTTTACTTTGATTTGAAATTTTGGCAATATTAAACTGGCTGGCAGATTAATGAAATTGAAGACTTGCAACTTTACATGTATGTATTTGATGATTTCAAGAATAAGAAAATTAAATTTTGTTGCTGTTTTGGAGTTCTTTTTTTGAAATTAAAGAAAATTCCTCATTTCGACGGCCGACCACTGAAAAATCCGAACCCAACATTTCCTACGGCATTCGAAAGAGTGCATGTCTGGCTGGTATTGACTATATCTTCAAGAACTGTTTGCGACCCATATTAATCATTTTTGATAGAAAGATTTTACACTCAATAAGAACTCAAAATTTGCTTGAAATCCGTATCTAAAACACATTATTCAATTCTATTCTAGAACTACTAGCATATAGCTCCATCTTAAATATTGCGTGTTCTATGGCCATTTCAATATCCAGATGAAAATTAGTGTATAAATCTGATTTAAGTTATATTGCGAAAATACAAAAGGGATGACTACTGATTTGCCATATTTGGATCATTCGCACAGTAATCCCATATTAATCCCATTGAACGTTTAAGAGAACATGTGTGGATCGACAAACAAGAAAAAGGGAAATTATAGGTAAGGATTAACTCAAATAAAACCAGTAAGGAAAGTAGTAAAATCGGACTGGGCCGACTATATGATACCCTTTACCACTTTGGGAATACCCTTCACCACTTTGGGAATATGTACATCTGAACCGATTTCAGGGAAACTTGCCAAAGACTAATTTATATTACTTAAGTACGTTGTGTCAATCGGCCTAGCTATGGATCTTTTCACGAAGCTTAACAACATCATTCTGGACATAATTCAGTACCCTATACCAAAATTTGTACAAATCGAAAGGTATATAGGGACTTTGGTGCATCAATTACTTAAAATCGGATGAAAATATATATGAGATCTGTATCTAAATCGTAACAGATTTTCACGAAACTTAGCACACGTCATTCTAGCCATAAGTCAGTACGCTATCACAAATCTCGTGCAAATCGACTGATTTTCAGAGAATTTGGGGCATCAATTACCTAAAATCGGATGAAAATGGGAGCTATATCTAAATCTGAACCGAAACTTCGCACACATCATTCTAGGCTTAATTCAGTGCGCTATGTCACAATTCGTGCAAATGAAAAGATTTTCAGGGACTTTGGTGCACCAATACCTAAAATCGTGCGAAAATATATATGGGAGCTATATTTAAATCTGAACCGATTTTCATGAAACTTAGCACACATTATTATAGACGAAATTAAGTACGCTATGCCAAATTTCGTGCAAATCGAAAGATATATAGGGACTTTAGTATACAATTTACCGTAAATCGGACGAAGATATATATGGGAGCTATATCTAAATCTGAACTGATTTTCACGAAACTTGGCAGACATCATTCTAGACCTTATTCATTACGCTGTGCCAAATTTCGTGCAAATCGAAAGATATATAGGGACTTTGGTACACAATTTACCTTAAATCGGACGAAGATATATATGGGAGCTATATATGAATCTGAACCTATTTTCAGGAAACTTAACACACATCACTCTATACTTAATTCATTACGCTGTGCCAAATTTCGTGCAAATCGAAAGATATATAGGGACTTTGGTGCACCATTTACATTAAATCGGACGAAATCTGAACCGATTTTTCCCAATTTCAATAGGGTTCGTCCTTGGGCCAAATAAGTGGTCTATACCAAATTTCATCCAAATCGGATCATAAATGGGACCTGTACTTTGTTCACAAAAATACATGGACGGACGGACATACGTAAATCGACTCAGAAAGTGATTCTATGCATATTCTCAAAAGGAACCATGTGTCTATCTCGTTTCCTTTTGCCTGTTACAAACATATGCACAAAGACATAATACCCTGTACCACAGTGTGGTGAAGGGTATAAATACGAAGACAGTTCGGAAACTTCTTAGCCTAGCACAAAAAGCGCGGTATAAACAGAAAAAGTTAAGAGTTTTGGAAACATTCATCTCTATTATGAACACATATTAAATATTGCTTCTATCTGGCAACTCCTTCATATAGAAAGAGAAGAAACTACAGAAATTGTAGACAAAGTGCATGATATGGTTTTAAATGATCGACGAATAAAAATGCGTGAAATTGCTAATATCATGAGCATCTCAAATGATAGAGTCCATTTAATTTTGCATGAAGAACTACAGATGAAAAAGCTTTCTGCAAGATGCTTGCCGCATTTGTTAACAGTCGATCAAAAACGCATAATAATGAAAATTTCTCAAGCTTGTTTGGATTGTTTTAAGCGAAATAAAATGGTTTTTAAGCGTCGTTTTATAACTGTTGATGAGACATGGATCCACCACTCTGCTTCAGAGACAAAAGAACAATCCAAACGAGGCAAAAACAATTCAATCGGCTGGTAAGGTTATGGCAACGGTTTTTTTGGGACTTCAAAGACATTTTATTGATTGACTATGTACAAAAGGGTAAAACAATAAATTCACAGTACTATTGCAACTGTTTGGATCAATTAAATGTACAAATACGAGGAAAACGTCCTTGATTACAACACAACAACATTATTTTTAATCAAAACAATGCACCAGCGCACAAGATTTTTAACAATGGCTAAAACCTACGAATTAAAGTACGAGTTGCTTGACCACCCACCTTATTCTCCTGATTTAGCGTCCAGCGACTTTTACTTGTTCCCAAATCTAAAAAAATCTTGCTGGCAAGCGTTTAACCTCAAATGAAGATGCAATTACAGTTGTAAACCACTATTTTGAAGACCTTGAGGAAAACTATTTTAATCAAGGGATAGAATTGCTAGAAAAGCGTTGGACTAAGGGTTTTGAAGTTTCAGGAGATTAAATTGAAAAATAAAAATATTTTTGAAAGCCTTACTACTCTCTTTTATTGATAGGCTGACAATTGCCTGTTGCCTGAAGTACTAAACAGCTTTTGAAACCGATGTCGAGAACATTGTAGGCATTAAAATCAAAGGCAATCAAATAAAATTCTAATAATTTTCAAAGTAGCTATTTTAATATAGTAATTATTTTCATATAGAGAAAATGTACTGATAAAATTTGTTTATTTCAAACAAGAATTGCTTATCCCCATTTAAATATATATAATACAATAAAACATATACAGTAATACATACACAATATAACTCAATAGAGCAAATGACAGTAATTTCCTTTTAATTAACATTATCAAAATACTAATTTTCAATTATTAAAGCAACAAATAGTTATTATCAATTTGTTAAAGAAAATATTGTTGATTTATTCATCAATGAAATTAATCGGAATGTGAATGATAAATAAATAAAAAAGAAAATTGTTTTAATTAGAGTTGCAATTGCAATTATCATATTTGTGTACGCCTGAAAGTATGTGACATAAAATAATGCTAATTACGAGTAGTTGACAATGTCGTTGTTTGTGCTTTTTTGTTTGCGATATTGTTGTTTTACGTTAAAAACATGGAAAATAGGGGAAATATTTAAACATTGGGCGTAATAACAATTTGTGGGAGAGGAGGTTGATTTTCAAAAATAAAATTCATTTAGTTGACCTACTTGGCTTTCACAACAGCTTATATTCCTGTAACTGGCCACAATTCACAAACGGATGTTCGACGACTAGACTTTTTGAAGCAACAGTTTTAATGGATAGGCAGTTATGCTGTTTTGTTTTTTATTTTTTATTGTTGTTCTTTAAAAAATATTGCGTACAAAATGCTATCTCACCTAGGGCTTGGTTGATGAGGCGGCAATATTATATAACATTTTATTACTATTTCATCTATTTGTGAACTCTTTGATGATGTTTATTTTTTTAAGTTATTCATATCTAGATTTGTTTGTAAAATTTGTAAATGCATTTTGTCATTTTGTTTATTTTTCTTTAATAAGAAAAATCCGCCTACGCTAACAGATTTTCTTATGTACATTTTTTCGAATTTCGTTTTGTGTTTTGTTTTCAAGATCAATTATTTTGATCCGTCATTAATCATTACAGTAGTAGCAGCAGCAGTGTTTCTTGCAGTAGAACTATTTTGTAGTTGATCTCTGCTATTTTATTGGCTTTATTGTTATGTTTCGTTTGTTCGGTGTTTGTTTTTATTTCATTTTGTTGCAGTAGTAGCAAAGGAAGAAAAATAACAATAGGCAAAATGTTAAAAATAAATTTAAAACAAAAAAGATTTTAGTTGAGATAGATTTCTATTAAAGTAAAAATGGAAAAAGGGAACAAATTAACATGTTGTTAAGAAAAAATTCGAATCAGTCATAGTTAAGGGACTTGAAAGTTTAGAGAACTTACATTCAAAGGTTATTTAAGGAAGGGCAAGGATAGTGACAACAATATTTAGCTTACCTGGCAAAACTTTTGAATGCTGCACTTTGTGGATTTATACACAGTGGAACACGTCCCGTTTGTAATTGTTCGGCAATGAATTTGTGCATTTCCTCTGTAATAGTTTTATAAAAAAAAATATTAGAATATATTGATATATAGAAATTGGGTTCAATACTACTAAGTAAATAGATCTCTTAAATCTAGACTTCTCTATAATGAGGAATTTTCCATAGAAGAGACCCCTATCCTTCTCTGTATAGAAAATCTTTATATATGCATACGATTATATCTGTATAATAGAATTCTATCATATGAAAAAACCTTATGTCGATAGAGGAAGATCCTTGTTCATACAGAATAGCCTTTGTCACACACAAACACATTGAATTAATAAACAACGAATTTTTAAGAAATTTTTGGGGCTGCACAGTGTATAGGATATATAATACCCAATATTTTTAGTTATTATCACAACTTAAAACTTGTATTTTTTAATCATATTTTTCAAGGGCTATTACAGTACTTATGAATATTTTATAAAAAATATTTTCAAGGTCTATCGCAGCTATAAATATGGATTTTTTATAGAATATTTGTTGCAAGGCCTATCACAGTTTTTTTAAAAAAAATATTAGTTTTTTAATCCTATTTTTAATTTTTTAATTCTATTTTTAAGCACTATTACAGAATTGAGCTTTGATTTTTAAAAATCATTCTACAGATTATTAAAATCTCGTATTATCTTAGTGGATCTTTCTTTACGTCTTAGCTGCATGTCTCTATAGAATATACATCTAGTAGTAGAATATATACAGAATATCCTTGTAACTATGGAATAGCATTACATATATAGAAAAGCTATCTAACTACAGAAAAATCTATCCCTAGAAAAGTTTTTTAAAGACTTTTTTTAAATATAAATTCTATTGGAAAACCCTTCTTTTCATTTCACCCACCTTTAACCTGTTGTACTGATGTCAATTTTCTTTCCCATAAATCATCGAATGCCTGACCGGCCGAT
This sequence comes from Musca vetustissima, assembly GCF_032173495.1. Lineage (NCBI taxonomy): Eukaryota > Metazoa > Arthropoda > Insecta > Diptera > Muscidae > Musca > Musca vetustissima. The sequence continues at coordinate 68,391 of NW_026880276.1, forward strand.
GGTTCAAAATCATTTGTATATTGCCGCATACCGGCCGGTGTGGTGAAACAACATTTACACATGCATGAATGATAACGTAAACGTCCTTCGTCCAAATAGGGATGGGCCAATGCATCCGTCACTGAAATACGCTTATCCTGCAAAACAAGCAAAGATACACACCGACATTAAATTACAAAACTCATACAAATGCAAATGCCACATTTTCACTTACCGGATCAAATACCAACATTTGACAAAGCAAATGCACAGCTTCGTGTGTGGCATGTGAACTTAGTGTATAGAGAGCTGAGAATGAGGGCAGTTTGGGTGCACGTCTTAGCATATGTGAACGAGCTCCGCCACAGGCATGACGCATATCCTCCATCGAGGGTGTACCCAGCAATTCGGTAATGAGATCTAATTGTTGTACAGGATTTTGAGCTTGGAAGAGTATACGGCGACCGAGTAGTTCGCCAAAAATGCAACCCACCGACCACACATCAACCGCCGATGAATAATGTCGGGCACCCATTAGAATTTCCGGTGCCCGGTAATATTGTGTCACCACCTCTTGGGTCATGTGTTTCGTTTGGTCGGGCTCCTCGACACGTGCCAGCCCGAAATCGCATATTTTCAATACACAATTGGAATTGACCAACAGATTGCCGGGCTTGATGTCACGATGCAGTATTCGGGCAGAATGTAAATATTTGAGACCACGTAGAATTTGATACAGGAACACTTTGATGTGATCGGCAGATAAATGTTGCGGCGAAACAATAATTTTATGGAGATCTGATTGAAGAAGTTCGGTTATCACATATCTGAAATAAAAAAAAAAAAAAAATAATAATAGTGTGAGTTAAGTACAATTAATTAAGTCTGTCATAAATTTAATTTTTATGTTTAGTTGAGATTTTTTATAGCTTCAAAGGTTTTTGGAATAAGAAACGTGTTTTAAATATAGCTCAAAGCGTAATTGTGATTCTTCAAAATTTTCAGAAAAAAAAGTATTTCCTTTTCTACTATTTTATGTTTATGTATACTTCGAGTGAAACTGTAAACAAATTGTATATACAATTCCATTAAAATTGATTTCCAATGGAAATCGCTGCAAACAAAACGTTTATAAATTGATGCACAGGAAAAATGTTGTTAAATGGAAAGACCCAATTAATGGGTTGAAATATAAATATTTTTTCTGTTTCAAGGATTATCAATTATTGGTTGGAGGACTATCACAGCTGTAAGCTTGAAATTGGTTAAGGATTTTTTTGTGTATGACAATACAAATAAATAATTTAAAAAATTGAATATTCAAAGAATTATTGTTCAAGAACTATTACAGCTCTAAATTTAGATTTTTAAAGAATTTATTGTTCAAGGACAGTAAGACCTATATATGTGAATATTGTAAGGCTATGATTACAATATCTATTACAAATATAGGCCTGGATTTTTAAATAATATTTTAAAGAATGTGGATTTTTTAAAGAATATTTTTTCAAGGGGTGTTTGATCCATAGGTTAGATTTTTTAAATAATATTTTTTCAAGGACTGCATATTTGGATTTTTTAGAAAATATTGTTTTTTAAGAATTGTGCATTTTTCGAGGAATATATTTAAAGAGCTGTGAATTATTTAAAGAATAATTTTTCTGGGCTGTAAGGGCTATAGGTGTGGAGTTTTGAAAGAATATTTTTTCAAGGTCTGTTAGGAATTTTTTTAGAAAATATATTTTTTAAAGACAAATTGTTGTCATAAGAATAAGCTTGGATTTTTAAAGGATGCTTTTATGAGGATAGGTTGAGGTAAACGAGAGGATTTTTTTTTTTTCAAATAGTATTTTTTCAAATAGAATATTTTTCAAGGACTGCCATAATAATAAGCGTGGATATTAAAAACTGTTTTTTTAATGGCAATTACAGCTATAAGCCTGAAATTTTAAACAATATTGGTCCAAGAACTATGACAAATATAAGCCTGAATTTTTAGAGAGCGTTTTTTTCAAGAAGTATGACAGCTAAAAATCAGAATTTTTTAAGAATATTTTTTTAAAAGATCAGAATATTTACCAGGACAATTATATTAAAATTTTATAATTTTTCCAGACAATGACAGCGCCAAAAAAAAAAAATGGCGTTCTCTTTGAAAACATCTTACTCGAGAAATTTGGTCGAGTAAAAATAGTAATCAGGAATGCCTACTTCTGATTGGCTGTTATGTTCATTTTGGCATATTTACTAGATTTGCGTTCCCGATCTTTTCAAATTATTTTGTACTCAGAGCAATTTTCAAATGTTTCCCTTTTACTAGATTTACTATTAAACAAGTGAAAAAGCGTTAAGTTCGGCCGGGACGAAATAGATATACTGACAGGTACTAGAAATGAATATGTAGGGAACATACCAAAAAGTGGACCTATACCGATATGTCTAAAAAGGGATTATGTAAACCATAGTGTAAACCATAATAAAAATTTCAGAACTTTTTAATTGATAATTCAAATTCGAAGATGGGGAATACCGGTCCACTCTTTCTGAAACCTTCACACAGGGGCTAGATCTAACTGCGGCAATAGTTCATTATCGAACATTACGCTCTAATGTTTTATCTCGCTATCCTCCGCAGGTGAAATGATTTCAACAGAGTCTTAGAACCAAACTCAAAACGTGGAACAAATGAGATAACTATTTTAATATAAAAAAGGGGGTTATTTGAAGACTATCCCAAAAAATGGGCGAATATTAAAAATTTTTGGTAGAGAGATTTGTTACCATATACGACTACGAAATACCAAATATCAGCAAATTCGGTTGAAAAACGCGCTCAAGGACCCAAAATACCGAAAATTGGGGGTACCATTATATGAGGGCTATCCGAAAACATGGACCTATATTCATAATTTTTTGTGGAGATATTTGGAACCTATTAAAAACTCAAAATACTAAATTACAACTAATTCGTCGGAAAAATACGATCAAAACCCCCAAAATACTGAAAATTAGGAGGTAGTGTTATATGGGGGCTACCAGAAAAAGTGAACCTATATTTATAATTTTTTGTGGAGACATTTAGTACCCAATAAGAATTCAATGTAGCAAATTTCAGCGAATTCGGTTGAAAACCCCGCTCAATAACCCCAAAGTACCGAAAATCTGAGGGTACCCTTATATGGGAGCTATCCGAAAAAATTGATCTATATTCATAATTTTTTGTGGAGATATTTGGAACCTATTAAGACCTTAAAATACCAAATTGCAACTAATTCGGCGGAAAAATACGATAAAAACCCCTAAAATACTGAAAATTGGGAGGTACCGTTATATGGGGGCTACCAGAAAAAGTGGACCTATATTTATAATTTTTTGTGGAGATATTTATTACCCAATAAGAACCCAATGTAGCAAATTTCAGCGAATTCGGTTGAAAAACGCGCTCAAGAACCCCAAAATACCGAAAATTGGGGGGTACCCTTATATGGGAGCTATGCCTAAACGTGGACCCATGAAGCCCATCTTCGAACTTGACCTGCCTGCAGACAAAAGAAGACCCTATGCAAAATTTTGGCGATCTATCTCAATTCGTTTAGACGCTAGAGTGATTACAACAGACAGACGGACATGGCTACATCGTCATAGAATTTTACGCTGATCAAGAATATATATACTTTAAAGGGTCGGAAATGATTATTTCGATGAGTTACAAACGGAAAAACAAAACTAATATACCCTCCATACTATGGTGGAAGGTATAAAAAGTACTGGAACAACCACTTATGTTTTACATTTTTTGACAGAATACATTTGACCTTGAAAGTCCGACCTTGAAAGTCTAACCTATTTAGATTTTTTGATATAATATATTTGTCCTTGAAAGTCTAACCTCTCAAATGATGTTACATTTAAAATATTGATTAATTTATCACAGATTTTGAAGGTTAATAGGACAATGCCATTTATTTTGACATCATTTTCCATGAATAGTGAAAATATAAGCAGAAAATGAAATAATCCTTACTAATTTTGTCATTTTTTAGGATTTTGTTGTTGCAAGCCTTTAATTTGATACTTGTGAAGATATTCCACAGTATCAACTTTCGACGAGTATGTATTTTTTTTCTTCGAATAAGTTGGACAAGCATTAAAGATAACAATTAAACAAGCAGCTTGTCTACACTACGCCGTTACTTAGGCAGCTATTTCTTTAATTGGCGGGTCATAAAGTGAAGTAAAATGTTTCTACTTATTTCAAGGAACCTTTGGTGCTTCATCGTTCCTCATTCTCCCACACACAAGCCAACCAAAAGTATTCTTGCATAGCATTATCCTTATAAATAATGTATACAAACATTTGATACATTAAAACCACGGCAAGATTACCCCCTGGCGGTAAAGTGGTTCTGGGAAGTTAAGGAACAGTTTTTTCTTTGAATGTTTATTTTTAAATGCTGAAACAAAACGTATAAGGATAGGAAAAAAGAAAACAAAATGGATTACATTTCTTGGAAGAAATCCAAATGAGGTGGCTGTAGTATATCCAATGCCGATAAGACCTGTAATGAGATAAAAACACAAATACGAATAAATTAGTAATGCAAAATATATAAGACAAATAAACTTATAATTACTATTTATTATGTATGTATACAAATTGTGCAGAGAACACAGATTTTATGCAAATTATAATTTACATATTATTAATTGAAGAAATTTGTTTATGCAGTTTCTTAAGAGATTTACATAAATTATTATTATTTTTTAAATAAGATTGAGGTGAAAATTTTAACAGATGGAATTATCGTTTAATAGCGGCTTCGGTTGATTCTCAAAAATGAATGGTAAGAATCAGGCTCAGGTTAATATCATTGATCCGAAACCTAGACCCACATTATTATACCGGTGAAGGAGATCTGGGTAAATATTAAACATAACTGCTCGAATAAAGATCGGTAAAAAATTTATAAATGTCAAATTAACCATGACTTTTGTATGAAAATTTGCCTTTAATGGAGTATATATTTACTCCGGAACAAGAGGTGTGGTTGGCCTTTGTATTGATACCAATATTTTCTGTTATAAATATTGTTTAGTATTAAGTATTATTTCACTATAGTGGGCGAAATATTCGCGTGGATCTTTACGAAATTCACCAATGATGACATCTATAGTTTTTGGTAATTTTTTGTGTTTTTGGTAAAGATCGGTTAATATTTAGGGGATGAAATGGACAAAATACTAAATTTTTGTCGGTGTTCCGTCTCTCTAGAGGCCGCAATTATGGTCCGAATTTTACATGGAGAAGGGAATCGGGCCAAAGAATAAGCATACCTGTTTTCATAAAGATCGTGCAATATTTAGCGGATTAAATAAACCCCGACTTTTGTGTGAAAAATGACAAAAATTGTATTCTATATGTTTACTCCTGAAGGACATAGACCCGAAGAGTTGATAGTATATCCAAGAGGAGTGGTTGACCTTTAAATTGATACCAATTATATTGTCGTATGTACTCGGATGTGGGAGTTACACGTAAATATTCAAAGGTCCTTACGTATTCAGATATTATTTAATAAACCATTAACCATATAGCGCAGATCGCTCATGATCAGATAATAATTTTGGGATGAAAACTTAATTTTTTGTGTCTTTTTCGAGTCGATCTATAGGCCACAATTGAAATCCGAACATCACAATACATCCCTCGGTGAAAGGAATCTGGAATATTTGTTGACCTCTAGTCGGCCAAGAGAAGCATACAATGTTAGATTTTCGTGGAAGTTGTGTAGGGTATCATATGGTCGGCCCGTCAGACTATACTGCTCCGCTCACTGGTTTCTTTTGAGTTTATTGGAAAGTGCAGTGTTGGTTCGAAAATTTTCGGACTGACGATTTTTCACTGCAAAATGAGCAACGCGTAAACCCAAAACGTCTGTGAAGAATGATGACTTGAATGATCTAGTGGAAGCGGATCCAGACGTATCCACGAGGGAACTTGCTATCAGGATGAAAGCTGACCATACAACGGTATTGAGACACCATTCTGAGATTGGCAAAGGTAAGAAGATGGACAAGTGGGTAGCGCACGCACTGACAGAGCGAAATAAGCTGGATCGGTTAAACGAAACTGAACGAAATGGAATATGAAGTTTTGCAGCATCCACAATATTCACCGGATCTCTTGCCGACCGATTTTCATTTTTTCAAGCATTTAAAGCTGTTTTTAAGGGGCAAAGACAGGCATCTACGCTTTCAAATCTCCTTGGGAGAAGTGTATTGAAGCGAATGGAGCATACTTTGATTGAATAAATAGCTTGTGAAGAAATATATGCAGTTTTATACAATCTCTTAAGAAAGTTTATAAATTCTGGCACAGAAAAATGTACAATACACCAGGAGGAATTAAAATAAATATATTTAAATGTTTTTCTCAAGGACTATTTCAGCTGTAAATACAGAATATGTTTTTCAACGACTATCACAGCTATAAGCGTGACTTTGTTAAAGAATATTTTCAAGAACTAAAATCGTGGATATTTAAAGAATATTTTTCTAGAACAAAAAGTGTGAATTTTTAATTAACATTTTTCTAGAACAAAAAGTGTGGATTTTTAAAGAATATTTTTCAAGGACTCTTATATCTGCAATCGTGAAATTATGAAGGATTATCTCAGCAACACCGTGGATTTTTTTAAATAATATTTTCTCAAGAACTACCACAGCCATATATTGAATTTCTTAAATATATTTTCAAGAAGTATCATAGGTATGCCGTGAATTTGTACACCCTTCACCACACTGTGGTACAGGGTATTATGTCTTTGCATATATTTGTAACAGGCAACAGGAAACGAGACAGGTGGTTCCTTTTGAGAATATGCATACAATCACTTTCTGGGTTGAATTATGCATGTCCGTCCGTTAAGGTTAAAATGTGAATAAAGTACAGGTAGCATTCATTATCCGATTTGGATGAAATTTGGCACAAGTCACTTATTTGGCCCAAGGACTAACCCTCTTGAAGTTCAAGAAAATGGGATCAATGGGATATATAGTTTATTCCAATTTTAAGTAAAATTTTGCACAGCGTACTGAATTCCAGCAACGTACACAGGATTTCATTTCGGGGGGCCCGGTAGTATAAAATGAAAAAATTCGCTGTTACAAACAAAAATTTACTGTGAAAAAATTCATTTCCTGCGTACGTCCCTGCTGAATTCAATCCTGTTTGGCGCCATTTCAAAAAAACTTCTCAGAGTTTTTGAAATCTCTCCAGATTTCGATATAGCTACCATACATAGTTTCGTCCGATTTTATGTTAATGGTGCCCCACACTCACAATATTTGTCCGATTTAGAAAACAATTTGTACAATGAAGTTTTGTTGAAATCAGTTCAGATTTACATATAGCATCCATACAAATGGGAGCTTGATTTCATACAAATGTTACATCAAAGAATCCAAGTCTGCCCGATTGACATAAAAATTGTTCATAGGTTTCAGAATGGTATGTGTATATTTATGTGGATTACAATTTTTTTCACCCCATTCCATTTCAATGGTCTTCAAGTGTTCCCAAAGTGGTGAAGGGTATCAAATAGTCGGCTCTGTCCGACTTTTGATCTTGCCTTACTGGTTTAACGATTATTTTGTAGTGGTAATAATCATATTACAAATTCTTAAGTTGGAAAGTCTATCAATAACCTTCCTAGGGTACGAATTAGTATTGTTTAGGGCTTGTTGGATAAACTATGACAAATCCAATCAACTCATGTTTACTTTTTTCTGCTTTACTTATAACCCGGTGTTGTCATATTCCTTAGTGAGGTCCGAACCTATGTGTTTTACAGTCTGCTTGTGAAAACTTTAAGAATTATTCCCATTTGAAAATTTCTCTGAATGCATGAGACAAAAAGACAGAAACACATGTGACGACACTGAAACAAAACAAAATAAAAAACAAAAACAAACGATGGAAGACAATGACAACAACAAAAAAAGTAGCGAACCAAATGAAAAGTGCCGACAATGTAAACATTTTTATTCACTTTTTGTAAGCTGTGCAGCTGCGAATAAAGTGCAGCAGCAGCAACAACAGCAAAAAACCATGTAACAACATTTGTAATGTAATGCAACTGTTCGAGTAGAAACTATGTACATACATACGCACACACACAGCAGCAGCATGACAATCAAGAATATTAAAGAGAGCTAGAGCGGAGAAAGGGGAAAGCAGCAACTTGAAAAGCCCAACTGCAAATAATTTGCCACAAAAGAAATCATTCAACAACAACATCATTCATAGGCCAACAACAGCAACAAAAACAACTCCACCAAACCATAATGTAATTTGTTGTCGGTTGTTGGGGTTTCATGCCATACCTACAACACAAAGTGTCTGCTGCAACAATTTGTGTTTTCTGTTAAACTGACAATTGACTGCCTGATGGGGTATGGGGCAATGCACATGCGCGTATTACTTCAACGAACTGAACCCCACTTCAGCACCTCCACGACCACAGTACCCCAGCAATGCACTGCTGAGAGAGGGGAGGGTCTGACAGCCAGGTCTATTTGATAGTAATTTTTAGTCTTTAACAAAATATTTTCAATTCATTTAAAGAGAGGAGAAGAACATCATTAGCTGGGAAGAGATACAGAGACGGAGGGGTGTTCGGGAGACAGACAGGCAGGCTGGTCGGCTACTAAATAAATTACTTGGCATGTTGTTGGTAATTAGGTGTAATTGTTGTGACACAACATGCATTTATTGTTCATCATTCAAATAGCAAAAAGGACAATACAATTTAAATTGCAAACGTTTTGTTTGAAGAAGAAGTCTAATGGGGAAATTGTGTGTGTGTGTGTTTATGAACAACATATCCACAATCCAAGTTTGTTTGGGCACGTAGACATGAACTGGGAATTATTCCCCGAAAGATCTCTTGATCTCAATATTTCTGTGAGGACCTATGATTATGATTACTTCGATCGGGCCGTTATAAAGAACATTTATATTTTTGTGAACATATTGTAAAAACATGGAACTATATCCAATAATTTCTGGTAGGAGATATTTATGTTTTGAGATTGGAAAACGAAAAAAATACTCTTCTTGAATGCTCCGAATATTTAAAAGGGGAATGGAACATTCTATCGGAACGATGTTAACACATGGATCAATATTCACAATTTACCCTTTAACACTCTGAAATTTTTTTTTACATCCCATCAGCCATGACACGGGAAAAATGTGCCTCATCGAAATATTCCTTTGAACCCAATCCGTTCGTTTGTCCGGACACAATAGCTCTCGAAGAGAGTAACCAAACTTTGCACATTGTAATATTTCTTCCAAACTTAGTTCAAGATCGAAGATGGGAAATTATCGGTCGACCCTTCTGGTACCTCCCACATAAAATGGTCCAAAATGTGCGGAAATGCATTTCAAAATATCAAGCGAACAGAACATTCGATTCAAATCAAACTTTACACAACCTAATATTGTTGGAAGATGGAACATATCGGTCGACTGCCCCCCAAAGGACAATATTTCGAAACTTTGTATATCATATATGAAACGAGATAAATATCTGTACCTAACCTATATCGAATACAGAGATGGAACGCATAAGGTCAAAATTTTAAATATTTGTTAACCCAATAACAATGGCGTGGACTGTCCGATTTGATGCCAAATGTGTACATGGCAATATTTATTTCAATCTTAACTTCAAGTTGGAAGGTGGGACCCACTGGTCCACTCCTTCTGGTACTTCCCCCATTAAATGGTCAAAATTGTTCTGAAAGGGCATTATATAATATCATGCGAACAGAGCATCCGAAACAAATCAAACTTTGGACAACCTAAAATATTTGCGACTTAACGGCCCACTCTTTCTAGTACCTAGCCACAATGGAATGGAACATCTAATTTCATCCAAATTTTCATGTGGCAATATATTTATCTTACATAGATCAAGCTTAAATTTGGGAGCCTTCCGTCCACTTCTTCTGGTACCTTCTCCACAAAGTGTCAACATTTTGAAATTCAAGATAATGGTAATGTCAGATTTGGTCCAAACTTTGCAAATCGTAATACATATTTTCCAATCATACATAGAATTCTACGATTGGTTCTTTAAGGCAACCACATCTAGAACCATTCCAAAGATGGTCAAATCTTATTACTCCCACACCTTCTAGTATTGTGTCCAAATTCTTTGGTTTCCTAATTTCAACTTTATTTCTATCGAATTACTAAGAATTAAAATGGAATTTATATCTAAACATATTTAAGGATATACAATAAATTAAAATCTAATTAAAATCTAAAATAAAATTTAAATCACAGCACAGCACAAATTGCAAAGCTTCTGAACCAACTATCCTCAACATATTAAGTGTAGACTTTTATATTTGAAAAATCCCACTTGTAATTAACTATTTATTACGGTGATATATCCAATCCTCATCCGACTCTCGACTATACAAGAGCACCCATACACATGTAATTTCATATTAAAGATTTTGCACATGCATGCGTACATTGATTCCTAGAAATGGATAATATTATTAATGGTATTATGTGAAAAATTCGATTCTATTAGTTCTATTCGTTTAGTTGAATATAAGTAATTGTTCAGGTGGAGGTCAGGCCAGAGATGGGAATACTGACAAATGTAATTTTTGCTGTATGACGATGAAATACAAAATTGTAATTTTTTTTCTATTAGATTCAATTGACATGGACATCGACATGTGTTAGTTATGTTCGCAATTGCATGTAATTGAGGTGGTATGTGTGAGTGTGTTTACGAGTGTGTGTGTAAGCAAATTATTGTTGAATTTTTACATTGACATGCAATGCAGCTACAAGTACCTATAGTTGAAAAAAAGTATAAATGAATGGGAGTCATTTATTGTTGCTATATTATCATCCTGTTGTAAAGTTTGAATTTTCAAGAAATGGGTGGAGTTTCCACGTGCTTGCAGTGTTACTCAATGTTATTCAAAAACAAATGGGAAATATGACCAAAGAACTTGTAATGAATTATAAATTTTTTAAGTGACCTATTAGGAAATTCCGCTTTGACAAAAAATGTGGGCTGGGTCAAAACATGGTCAATTTTCTGTCAATAAATTTTTTACTCTCCAATAAAACAAAATGTTAAAAATTACACTCAATTCCGATGTAGAATGTACCTATGAACATTAAAATATATAATCGGGTTTCGATCTTTATTTTGGTCAAAATATGAATGGATATTGAGAAGTTTGAGCAAATATGATTTCCATCACCCAAGAAGCCGAAATGTCGAAATACATTCCCTTTGGTTGGATAATGTGGGTAGAACTTTGGAAATAGGAAAATTTTATTGGTATCCAAAAATGGAGACTATACCGATTTTCAAAACTCTACCGTAAGTTGACCTCCCCCATTCTCGATTTAAAATTTTCAAGATTTTCATTGGGCTGGTAAGTGATTTAAACATAAATAATTTAAAATTTAAAAGAGAAGAAAAATTGCAAAATTTGGTTGTTGTTTTTGGTGATTTAAGAAATGTCCTTATTTTTGATGGCGGGCATGATAACTCCTCACTGGAATAACGGAATCCGGAAATTCCAACGGTGATAGAAAGAGTAGAATTATTGACTTCGCTCACAAATTAACAAAATGACGGACCTTTTTCACCGATTGGCTTTATTATATTTCATACGATAGCTATGCACTCCCCGAGAAACGTGTCAAAATTTGGAACCGATTGGATTAGTAGTTTTAGAGTTATCTTGACTACCATTCGTAAAAACAATACTTCGAGACAAATGCGTTGAACGTTTGAGAATCACTCTTGCCGTCACTTGATGTTGAAACAATAAATCGGTTATATCTTCAAGAGTTCTCGAGATTTTCACTTGAAATTTTGTGGGGACATTCTTGAATTAGTGTAGATTCGAATTAAATCAAAAATCTAAATTATTATTTTTGCCACCGAGAATGGGGGTCCCCTTAAGTACTTCAATGTGATTTCAACATTTCTAAATTTGATGAACAGTATATATAAGAGGTCTGAAAAAAAGAACTGGGTTTTCAACCCTTTCGGGAGTTACTTATGTTTGTTATATGTGTTGGTATTTCAGCTATACCAACTTTCGTGCAAATCGAAAGATATATAGGAACTTTGGTTCACTATTTACATTAAATCGGCCGAAAATTTAAAAACCTGAACCGATTTCCACGAAACTTCACGAACGTCATGGTGCACCTAGGGACTTTGGTGCACCATTTTCCTTAAATCGCACGAAATTATATATGGAAGCTATATCTAAATCTTAACCAATTTTCCCACAATTTCAATAGGGTTCGTCCTTGGGCCAAGTAAATGAGCTGTGCCAAATTTCAACCAAATCAGATCCATATCGACTCAGAAAGTGATTCTAGGCTTATTCTCAAAAGAAACAATGGGTCTATATCGTTTCCTTTTGCTTCTTACAAACATATGAACAAAGACATTATAACCTGTACCACAGTGTCTGGAAGTGTATAAAACTAATAATTTTATGAGCAGACCTAAATGTTCTTTTTTTATCGGACCTTGTATGGACCTATGAGTCTAATGTGGACCACCCCCATCGGTACAATCGGTGATATTTAATTTGTATTTATTTTTAGTCTACCCTCTAAAAACTCAATATTAAATATAAAATTTATATTCCAGTAATGAGATTATTTGAGCTTGAGGTTTTTTTCCAATTTAGTTTAAATATTCAAAGATTTCCCGATATTTCGCAATTATCAAATTGCATCTTCAAGGGTGATATCTACCTACTAATAGTCAGGATTTTCTTAATAGCTAATGTAGTTGTACTACAATTGTCTATAGTTGATATTGCACACTCGACATATATATAATTTATATATATAAAGAAATTATAGCTGCTTCGGTTGGATAACGAAGTCAGGACCTTCAAAACATGAAGGGGTATCCAGAAATAGGGACTATTCAAAAATATGGGCCCATATATTTTAGCATTTGATGTTACCCAAAGTAGAAAAAATATTAAATATTTTGTAACAGACAATCCACAAGCCATTTTTATCTGACTTGACCACCTTACCCGCTAAATTATTAATTTCGCCATTTTGAGTTTTTTAAACAAAATTCAATAATATGTTTATATGTCCTGGAATATATTTAGGCAACATATCTACATTCTTATTGAAACAATTTGTTTTTATTTTTTAAAAAATTTTACGCACACAATTAAAAGAAAATGGTGGTCCACATTACCCGAAGTTCCTCTACTTTTATGATTGATCCGCTAAATAGTTCCAATCCACCTCAATAAAATCATAACTGTGGGCACTTCCCCACAATGGGTCAATATGTTTAAATGGTCATTTGTCTAGGAAAACATATACGATCCGCTTCTACTTTTATCTTTCCCTTCCTAATTTTCTAGATATGTATATTTTCCCATATTACCATGAATAACAATGCAACACAAATTAACAACAATATAAGTAAAAAATATTACACTTAGATTTTTAGCACGTGTGCAATATAAACACGTTATCAATTTGGTCCATAAAATAGAATTGCAAATAAGCCAGGAAAAAAAAAACACAACAACAAAACCAAATCATTTTGAACCACATTTATTTTGTTCAATTAATAAATTTTCCATTTTTTTGTTTTACTTTTATTAAAATCCAAATGTAAATTCATTTGACACTTTATTGTTTTTGTGTTTTTTTTTTTTTTTGCTGTCAGTATTCTAATGTAAGGCGTCGCATTCAGCGGTTGTACCACAACAATGGATGCTTGCAGATTATAGCGCCCACATTCAGCTGAGCAAAAAATAAATCGTATCGAAACGAATCGAATTGCCTGACACACTGGGTGTCAGTTGGTTTTTCCTTTGTTTTGGCATAGTTCGGGGTTTTTTGTTTTGGTGGTTAGAATATGTTGTCAACATTTTTGACATAACAATTACGGCGATTTACTGACACCAAAATGACGTCCGCAGACTCACTGGCTCTGTGATACGGTTTTGTGTTGGCCGCCGTTGTGGGCGTTAAAAATAGGCTATATTATTTTGTATAATAGCATAGTTACAATGATTTGTTGTTGATGTATTAATAATGGCTAATATTGCCGGAGAGGTTAAGACGTTGAAGTTGCCGCTGACAGCAGCAAGTCATGGCGGAAAATTCGTATTTTCAAATAAATGCTAAAGTTATTTAAAACTCGTATTTTTTTTTTTAATCTTAAGATCTTCAATATAAAGAAACCAACATCGATGATTGAACATCATCATTGCTAAAAAACTATATACAACATATCGGTTTAATATTGGTCCATGTTTTGGAATAGCACCCTTGAAATTAAAACCCTACTTCGCAAGCCATCTTTATCACAACATCGACGTTAATCGACGAACTACGGGAAGCCAAAATCATAGCAGTGTCAGGAGCTCTTTATCATCCCCAAAAAATACAGCCCACTAGTCTCTCTGACGCTCTACATACTCAACAGCTTTGAGCATTGTCTATTCCCACTGTCTGTGCCCTGACCCCTAAGCACTGTGGCTGTAATTTCCTATTCTAGGGTCTTGGAGGGAAGATGGAGAAAAATACCATGTTTTAGCTGAGCCTCTTTACAAGGGTCCGATTTTATTTTATTTGAAAGGTTATTTCCAAACGGAACTTGGGTTAAAAAGTAATTTCGGTGGACAAAAAATCTTCTGACAGACACATTGACATAGCTCCTCCCATTTTCGGTATCTGTAATGCAGGGATGTACGCCCTTGCACTCTAGCGGTTAGCTCAACTCATACGGATTCTGACGCTCATTTGTTTAATCGTCGTTGAGACTTCAACGAGTAAACATATCTATGGTGGTGTACATCATTTTGCGGCTACGCTTAAGCGGCCCAAACACGTCAAACATGTATGTTTGATCGGTGTGAAGCTCCTAGACCACAAAAGAATCAACAAAACTTCATTTCCAATTTGGTTTTTAAAGATTGAAGATGGACAGCGATAGTGAGTAAAAAAGACCGAACTTTATTATTTAATTAAATTCTTTTGTTTGCACATTTTTGACGTGTGTGGACCGCTTTAGCTTTGTGTACTAGTCTCACAAATACATTTACAAATTGCCATCCTCTCACCGTGTGCATCACTGCTTTAATGTCATAGACGTAGAGTTGGGTAGTTCCGAGAAAGGAACGATCGGAACTAGTTCCAACTCTTTAATTAATATAGTTCTTTTTTTCTGATCTCGTTCCTTTATTTCCATATTTTTCATATTTTTGCACAATTTTCAATCATCTATTAAAAAAATCAACACGGAACTATGTGAGCGAAAAAAAAATAACGATGAAAGAGACTCAAAGGAACTATGTAGGAGTCGGAACTATATGGAGCAAAGGAACTATAAATAGCAAAGGAACTATAAATAGCAAAGGAACTATAAAGAGCAAAGGAACTATATGGAGCAAGGGAACTATTTAGAGCAAAGGAACTATAAAAAGCAAAGGAACGATAAAAAGCAAAGGAACTATAAAGAGCAAAGGAACTGTATGGAACAAAGGAACTATTTGGATCAATAGAACTATAAAGAGCAAAGGAATTGTGTAGAGAAAAGGAACTACATTGGGCAAAGGAACTATATGGAGCAAAGGAAATACATTAAGGAACTAGTTCCTTTAAAAAAAAAAAAGGAACAAGAGAGATCGATCCGCTACGTGAACTAGATTGCCCAACTCTACATAGACGCAATGTTTAACCTGCGTCTCTGTAATATAACATATCGCCTTCTCCAAGGTTACAAAAATACTTCCAGATACAGCCTCCATGGTATTGGTACTCATTTTCCAATCGAAGTGCCTGTAAATAAGCATTTCTGTTTCTCAGAAGATAAGAAACTTCCGCGCGGAACATTTGAAATGCGCCAGGACATTTGAAATGTTGACTATGGCGTTTGGCCAATCTATGATGAGCAGTTATGAAATAATGCTCGTCCTGATCACAGAAGTAATGAATACATTGAAGCAGTGAAATGATTTTGGATAGTGGTCGAATCATCACCTGCGATGTTGCTGATAATATTGGCATATCGTACGACCTAATGGCAAACAATGTCTACTAATGTGTTGGAAATGAAAGATGTGGCTGTGCAGATTACTTTATGGTCCTCCAGATTACATCAAAAATGTCATAACTCGTGGCAAATTATGGGTTTATGGTTATAACATTGAAACCAAAGTCAATCATTTAAATGAAAACCGAAAAAAAACTAGCCAAGTCGGTGAAATTATATTTTGCTCACAATTTTCTTCAAACGGCAATGGTGTGGTTCATTATTAATTCTTGCTACAAACCCGTACGGATTGGAAAATCTGAATCGTCGACAGGCTCCTGAAACACGTTTTTTGATATAAACAGTTCCAGTTCCATTTTTATACCCTTCACCACACTGTGGTACAGGGTATTATGCCTTTGTGCATATGTTTGTAACAAGAAAAAGGAATCAAGATAGACCCATGGTTCCTTTTGAGAATATCACATTATGAGTCGATTTATAGATGTTCGTCTGTCCGTCCATCGTCCATGTATTTTTGTGAGCAAAGTACAGGTCGCATTTATGATCCAAATTGGATGAAATTTGGCACAGCCCATTGGATTGGCCCAAGGACGAATCCTATTAAAATTGGATTTAGATATAGCTCCCATATATATTTTCGTCCGATTTTATGTAAATGGTGCACCAAAGTCCCTGAAAATCATTAGATTTGCATGAATTTTGGCATAGCGTACTAAATTAAGACGACAATGATGTGTGCTAAGTTTCGGGAAAATCGGTTTAAATTTAGATATAGCTCCCATATATAGTTTCGCCCGATTTTACGTAAATGGTGCAGTTGAAGAAAATTGTGAGCAAAAACAAGCTGGCATAGATGGATTATATCTGAGAGGGATTATTTGATAAAGGACGGTGAAGATTTTGATAAAAACTTTATGTTTCTTGTTTGACAGAACTCGTACGATCGTCCCCGTTCTGACATAGCCCCATTAAAAAAATCGCCCCTTTTTCGGAATATCCTGGCATCCTCTATATAATTGTATTGACCGATTTTAAGTATTCTTTTTATAATCGATTCTTGTTATAATCCAACTAGAAGGACTCAAGATCTATAGAATAAAAAGAAATTATATTTTGAGTTTGTGTGGTACGGCCATAAATAAATTTCATTAACGCCCTCTCCTCCCCCCCTTCGAATGACCATTTAAATTTTATTGCCACCGGAGCTTCTTTGTTTTGGCTAGCTAAATGTTAAAAATTATTTGCGTTAAATATATGGCGACTGATTGTCGTCGACTACACCATCAACGCCCTTCTTCCTTTCCAAAGTAATTTAAGGTTTAATAAATTTCCAAACAAACACGCAATAAATAGGAGTTTCCATTTTTGTGTGCCCTGGTATTACCCGAACACTTTAAAGTTTTGTGGCTAAAATTTGGTCTCAATTACCAACTTTGAAACAAGTTGCCTTTTCAACAAGAAAAATAAAAGTTAACCAAGGCATTGTGTGGCTCTGAGATGGTGGCTAATGTTCTTTGAGGAGAGAGTATTCTGAACAACAAAGAATAATTCTGTTAAAAAATATTTTCAAAGAGTTTAATAAATTATATGAATATGAAATGTGATAGCATGATGTGGAAATGTAAATCGTCAATGGTGGTAGCTTCAAATAACTTTTCTGCAGACTTTTACACTTTGAAATTGTAAAAAAAGGAAAAAGTTTTCTTTAAATCTTATTACGATTCGAAAAGAGGTGAGAATTTACTAAAGACTTCAGATTATACCTTATAAGTTTTAATTTATCGGGAGTTGCCGTTATATGTATTATTACTTATTATTTTTAATTATTATGTATAGATTTCTTAAAATAAATAAAAAAACCCAAATTTCATCGATACTTACATTTTCATGTTTGAAAAAACACAGCATTTTTAATTCACGAAAAACTCGCTTTGATGAAACCAATGACTGAAAAACATTTGGAAGTTTTTTCAATGCAACGCGACGTCCATCTCGTGGATCTGTGACAGCCCTGTAAAAAAAGAAAAAAATAATACATGAATTAATTTGAATTTCATTATAATTTAAGAACAAATATTACAATTATGTCAGAATCTGGATCTATACGAGATCTGGAAAAAACGTTATGTTTATTTCATTCTAAAACTATTTATTTTGTCATCAATAACTATCTTGTTTTTAAAACTGAAACGAGCATTTCGGGAATAGCTGTTTCGTTTTGTTCTTTGTCTCCTGAATCGTAGCAAAAACGATTGCCTTTCATTGGTGTCTTCAGTTTTTGGAAGAGGAAAACGTCAGCAGGCGCCAATTACAGTGAATGAGGCAGACAATGGTTTTGTTTAAGGGGACCCCCCAGCGAAAATCTCAAGTACTCTTGAAGATATAGCCGATTTATTGTGTCAGCATCAAGTGACGGCTAAAGGGCTTCTCAAACTTTAAACGCGTTTTTCGCATTTTGCGAATGGCGGGCACGATAACTCAAAACTAATAACCCAATCGATTCCAATTTTTTACACGTTTCTCTGTGAGTGTATAGCTATCGTATGAACTAGGATAAAGCCAATCGGTGAAGATCTTCCTTATTTTTTAACTTTTTAAAATCGGCGATTTTCCAAAAATATTTTTTCAAAAGTCCGCACATTTTGTTAATTTTAGAGCGAAGTCAATAATCCTAGTTCATACGAGAGCCAGTCGTGTACTCTTTCTAACACCGTTGGAATTTTCGGATTCCGATGTTCTGATGTTCATTAATTACAAAAACAACAACAAAACAACAACAACAAACATTTTTTCTAAATTATTTTTCTTCTCCTTTAAATCTTCAAATATATATGTGCAAAGTTACAAACCTTAACTAGCATTGGTATTGATATACCAGCCCATTGAAAATCTTGAAAAATTAAAATCGAGAATGGGTGGGGTTCCCTTAAGCGAAAGCATCGATGTGTCAACTGATACGTTATCATGTTGCAAAATTCGATATTGGGTTTTCCAAATTCTGCGAGTTTCTGGCGAACTGCAAACGTAATATAACTTTCTTTATGAAGCACCATTCTATTGCAGTCGAAGAAAACATTGAGCAAAAGTCTTGGCTCTTCGGTACATTGCTATAGTCACGACCGATTGGGTTTTGCTTTCCATTTCATAGCCATACATCCAAGATTCGTCAATATTTTTGAAAGATAATTTTCCAACGGAAGGGACTTTAACTTGGAATTTCGAATTTCAGAGGATAAAAATATTCTGGGAAAAATTGTCAATATATGAATGTCCATATTTTGACATAGCTCCCATTTTCGGCATCTTTAATGTCCAAGACGCATTGTCCAACTAAAGTTTCTGTAATATGACATATCTTCTTCTTAAAGGATAAAAGAAAACTTCCAAATACAGACTCCATATCATGGTATTGGTATTCATTTTCCAATCGAAATGCCTGTAAAGTGATATTTCAGTTTATCAGAAGATAAGATACCTCCTGAGCAGGGTTACCGTTGTGCGACTAAAGTCGCAATTTACACTTTTTGATGCTCCGTAACTCTGTTTGCAACATTTTAAGTTTCAAAAATTTTGGAAAAATTCTGGCTGCCGCTCGTTTTGTGGTCAACACATTCGCAAAAGGCGATTATCGATGTCTTTAGCATATAAATTTAATCGGTAGTTTAAAACCATCCTGATTATTTTCTAAAAATCCTGTTCAGAAATATATTGATCCGTATCTATCTCTCGCGAATATATTGTATTAACGCATTTAACTTAACGGGATGTATTTGTGGAAAATATTTCATATAATGCACAATTTATTCGAAATTGATTAGTCTTCGTAGATTTCAGATTTTCTGAACATGTATGGGTTAAAAAGTGGAAAAGGACGATAAAAACATACCAATTTCGTTTTCTTATTATCGGGGACCCTACCTAAAATCTTATAATCGAAAGTTTTGTAAAATATTTGGAGGTGAAGAAATCTCGTCCTGTGGTATTTAGTTTACGGATCAATAAAATAAAGACGTACAAGGACTCGAAATAAAAGGAGGACATTTTTTACAAAAATATTCCTCATTCGATTTGGAATGCCATCTCAAAACTAACCTGCAATATACGCAAATAAAGATGTTAAGATTGTTCTCCAAGAACTTTAAAGTTGCCCACATTTTTTGTATTACGGAATATCTGAAAAACTTCAACTTCTTGTATTTTCTTAATATACTCGCCAAGGAATTTCCACCTCCCATCGTCGATTGACGTCGATTTTGTGTCACATAGTTATTAATATCATTTAGTTTTATTTATTTTATTTTTTGTTTAAAATTGAAATCAATTTCAATTTTTTAAACGAATCATATTTGATTTTATATGATAAAAATAACCACAAAAACAATCAATTCGAAAATAAATAAAACAAGTGAAAAAGCATTAGGTTCGGCCGGGCAGAACTTTGGATACCCTCCACCATAAAAATACTGACAGGTACTTGAAATGAAAACATAGGGAAAATACTTAAAAAGTGGACCTATACCGACATTTCAATGGATTATGTAAACCATAATACAAATTTCAGAAATTTTTTATGGATAATTATACCGTCAGCCTTATGACTAAGGACGGTGTATACACTTTAACACGGCGAAAATGTGCCTCATCGAAATAAGAGGAGGAGGGTAGAAATATGGGGAACATACCAAACATTTCTACAAAACGATTAAGGTTCCAACTTATAAGACTTATTATTTCTTCCAATATTAGTTCAAGTTCGAACATGGGGAATATCGGTCCACTCCTTCTGGTACCTCCCACACAGGGGGTAGGCCTAAATGCAAGTTAGAGTTCATATATATGAATATATAAGGTTAATTATCGAACCTTATGTTCTAGTTTTTTTTTCGTATATCCCGCTGATGAAATGATTACAACAGAGTCTTAGAACCAAACCCAAACACGGAACAAATCATATAACTATTTTAATATAAAAAAAATTAATATACCCTCTATAATATGGGGTTATAGGGGACGACCCCAAAAAGGGGGCAAATAGAGATTTGGTACCTATTAAGAACTCAAAATACTAAATTACAACCAATTCGGAGGAAAAATACGATAAAAACCCCCAAAATACTGAAAATTTTGAGGTACCGTTATATGGGTGCTACCAGAAAAAGTGGACCTATATTTATAATTTTTTGTGGAGACATTTAGTACTCAATAAGAACCCAATGTACCCAATTTCAGGGTATTCGGTTGAAAAACGCACTCAAGAACCCTAAAATACGGAAATTTGGTGGTACTGTTATATGGGAGCTATGCCTAAACGTGGACCGATATACCCCATCTTTGAACTTGACCTGCCTGCAGCCAAAAGACAACCTATGCAAAATTTCCGCACCCTATCTCAATTCCTTCAGAAGATAGCGTGATTACAACAGACGGACGAACGGACAGATGGACGGACATGGCTAGATCGTCTTAGAATTTTACCCTGATCAAGAATATATATACTTTATACGGTCGGAAATGAATATTTCGATGAGTTACAAACGGAATGACAAAATTAATATACCCTCATTGCTATGGTGGAGGGTATAAAAACTATGCCTAAAAGCAACATTAATTGAGCACTTTGAGCAAATAAGATAATTTTTTTTATTTAAGAAAATTCATAATAAATTTATGGCGTCAAAAAATAAAAATAAGATTTCTATTTTATCTAGAAAAATATACATATATACAACAAATGAAAACACATTAAAGTTGGATATACATATGGGAAATTACAAAATTCTTTTAAAATTCCATAAAAAAAATTTTGAAAAATTTTTTTCCGAGCACATTCATGATTTTTGGTACATAGGTTAAGAAAAATATGCTGATTCGAAATATGTACGCGTTCACAAATTCGGATGCTGCGCACAAAAGTTATAGCGGTTTTAAATCTTGTATTTCAAATATAAATTAAATTAATTTCTATTTGTTGTAATTCGCGAATTCAAATTTTTTAGATGATTGTTAAATATCGGTATATTCATCTGATAAAAGTTTCGACTGTAAAAATGACTAAATATATTGCAGATACAATACATACAAATTACCAATATTTAAAAGCATGCAATTCGCGTATTAGTTGAAATCAGTTGATGCGCATGCGGTTTTCGTATAAACCGAATCAATGTCTTTCAATAATTATGAATTTTTCGATGTTTAATTTAGCGGTCAAAGTGTGCCGCTCGAAGCACTTTACTATGCAAAAACCCTAAAAATGGCTAAAAATCACACAACGTGTATACGATTTGTATGCGCATCCGATTTCAGTAATCTCCTCTGAAAATACTCAAAAGGACACCTATTTCAAAAGGATCGGTTAAGAACCGCGGATGTGCCTCCATAATCAATTTAGGATAAAATACGCATATTATTCGCGTATCGATATATTTTTGACCTATTTTCACACAGATTCGCGAATATGATAACACAATGATGAATGTATGTAAAATCAATTCGAAGAAAAACGCGAATTTGTCAAAAAAAGTTTTTGCAGTTTTTCCCACATTCAAGGTACCTATATCCGCCGTTTTATTGGGCGGAATTGAACATGGATGGGCTCATTAGATCCGACACGTAAAAAACTAAAATCACGCGAGGTTCCACGGAATTTGAATGGACTTTCTTAATTTTAGACTCAAAAAATATGTTTTTTATAAAAATTTACGCACCAAATTTTCGTCTTTGGAACCCAATTGCAAAAAAGCTACGGTGAGCACATTCATGAGATATACACTAAACGAAGCAAAAACACGAGTTCTACAATCCTATAATTAGTTTAGTCCATTATCTGGATGCGCATCCTAATTATAAGAAAAATTCAAAAAACACTGAAAATCCGGTTTCAAAATGTCAAAATGTCATCCTTTTTGGGTGGATGCAGTGATTATATCGAAAAATCGTACATTACAACCATATTGTCCATGGGGTATTCTGCAACTTAGTCACTGATCACATGTGCGTGCGTTGTGTAGTTTAGCCACAAATCGGGAACAAACACAAAAAAACTCGTTGGCTTCAACACATTTTCACCCATTTTTTTACATTACCACCATCACAGCTTCCACCAAACTTATTATTTATTACCAATATTTTAAGATTCTGACCAGAACACTTCATTTTTTAGAAATGAATTTAAATTATATGCAATATGTTCATATTGCGCGAGTTATAACCTTGCAAACCTCAGCTTCAAGGAATTTAAAAGATTTTTGTATTTTCCCAATATGTATAGACAGAGTATATAATTCTAATACTTAACTAAGAACTAAGAGAAACACAGCACTCAATTCGAAAATAAACAAATAAATAAACGATGCCTAAAAGTCTGCAATATTTTTTGAACACATCGCTACTCATAACGAAGTATTTTAGTTAAGAAATATCATAATAAATTCATCGCGAAAACAAGAATACGATTTCTATTTTGTCTAAATAAATATACAGAAATAAATGAACATATATATATATATATATATAGCCTAAAAGTATACTTTGAAATTGGCAATATATATTTACCAGAATTTTGTTGAATATAGCCATTATTACAATTAAAAAATTAAACGAATAAAATAAAAACTTGAAATATTGAATACTAAAAGTTTTATTTTATTTAAATTGCTTTAAAACAAAACAAAACAATTATATAAACTTTACTATGTTCTATATATAAAATTAATACTGAACTTACAACCACTGGAAACCTCAACACTCAATTCGAAAATAAATAAATAAATAAACGATGCCTTAAAGTCTGCAATATTATTGAGTACATCGTTGCACATACTTACAAACAAAACACATTTTATTTAAGCAATATCATAATAAATGTATAGCGTCAAAACAAAAATATGATTTCTATTTTGTCTAGATAAATATAGCAAAAAAAAATAAATAAATAAATAATTGGGAACTCTCACACACATATGACAATAAATTAAGTTGCCTAAACGTATACTTTGAAATTGTATATAGGTGTAGACATTGTTGCTGAATGTTGGCAACTTTATTTTGTAAACACACTTTTTTGTCTGAAAAAAAAAAAAATAATAATAACAACAAACACAATAAATAAATCTATGAACAAAGGAGGGTGCCAACCAGTCGCAAATAACAATCGTAACGTCATCTCTTGTCTCGCCTTTATTTTTTTGTTGGCTTCTGTGTGTGTGTGTGTTTTTTTTAATAAATGGAATTTTTGGCCCTCATTCTGTGATGCTTATAGATACATACATATATATAGAACGCACACAGACTTACTGTGGAAAGGTCCTGTGTCAAGTAAGTATACTATACAAATAATTTAAATTTAAACGCACGTGTATACAAATACATGAGTGCTACAGAAGCCGTTGGATAGAATTTTCCACTGCGACATATTTTATTTTGAATAATCAAAAATAAAAACATAAAAGAGAAAATTTGTCTAGAAAAATCTCCAAGCAATTAATCAAGGTATACTTTTAGGCGAATGTTACAACATTTTGGAGAAGGTATTTATTAATAAATTTATTACATTAATTTACAGTATATATACTGTATGAAGCCTCAAAACAATTACCTTGGACTGTTACAATACAAATATTTCATTTATCAAGTGTGTCTTAGTAATATATTTTTAGGCAACATTACAATTCCTTAAACAGTGCCTACTTTTTGGGCCTTTAATGTTATAAATAACTACAACTGATATCTAGAAATATTCACAACAACTTTGTCCCACCAACCATTGTGTGTGTGGTGTATTATGCAAATCCCCGGCATTTCGATTCAAGGTTATACACGTGTATCGAAATATGTGTGGGGTGGTTTTATTTCATTTCGTTGATAATCATTTCAACGGAATATTTCTATCTGATAAATGGCACACACCAGCAAATGTTGCATAAAATTACAAATTTGCATACAAATTTTCATCACAACCAGTTGCCGGTACAAATTGAATCAATTGAATTGCATGCACTTGTTTGCCGCCTCAACGGGATTTTTTTTTTTTTTTGCTTCAAATTAATACTCAAATATTGAATGGAAAAATTCTTTCGTACGAAAATTGTTAAATGACAATTTTCTGGAAGATCTTCATCAAGTAAGCGACATTTAAAAAAAATTCTAACCTCTTTTTGGAGAAAAACTCAGAGAGGCCTTTAGACATTTGATGGGATACTATATAAAAAAATTATCTTCTATAAGGAATTTTAAATGTATTCTTTTCATTGAAAGCCTCCAAAATATGTAGAATAATTCTGAAAGGAAGTACTCTACATATTCCAAGGGAAGTAGACATTTCATAGTTATTTTATGGACTTCTATAAATTGAAATTTTCGGAGTGAAACATTTCTCTACGTACTGAGGATCTTGGAAATGTCTTCTAAGTGCAGATGTATTCTTAGCGATCTTCTAGGCATAGAAGGATGCTTTTTAAAACATATTTTTTCTCTGAAAGGCATTCCTTTTGGAGATGATCTCAGAGAGGATCTATGAAAGGTCTTCTTCTGAAAGACCTCTACCATGGGAAGTAGAAATTTTTAGAGAAAGGACATCTATTGTTGGAAAAACTCGGAGAAAAGAATAAGCCGACTATGTATTGGGGAGCTTAGAAATGTCTTTTAAGGGAACCCCCATTCACGATTTTAATTTTTCAAGATTTCCAATGGGCTGGTAAATCAATACCAATGCTTGTTAAGGTTTGTAACTTTGCACATATAGATTTGAAGATTTAAAAAAGAAGAAAAATAATTTACAAAAAAAAATGTGTAATTGTTATGTTTTTTTGGTAATTAAAGAGAAATAATTATTTTTGATGGCGGGCAAGATAACTCCTCACTGGAACATTGGAATCCGAAAATTCCAACGGTGCTAGAAAGAGTACATGTCTGGCTCTCGTATGAACTAGGATTATTGAATTCATTCTAGAATTAACAAAATGGCGGAAATTTGAAAAAATATTTTTGGAAAATCACCAATTTTTGACTAAAAACCAAGTTAAAAAATAAGGAAGATCTTCACCGTTTGGCTTTATCCTAGTTCATACGATAGCTATACACTCACCGAGAAACGTGTAAAAATTTGGAATCGATTGGGTTATTAGTTTTTGAGTTATCGAGCCCGCCTAGCGCAAAAGAGAAAAACGCGTTTAAAGTTTGAGAAGCCCTTTAGCCGTCACTTGACACCGCCACTGACACAATAAATCGGCTATATCTTCAAAAATTGTTGAGATTTTCGCTTGAAAATTGGTAGGGACATTCTTGAATTAGTGTAGAT
This sequence comes from Musca vetustissima, assembly GCF_032173495.1. Taxonomy (NCBI): domain Eukaryota; kingdom Metazoa; phylum Arthropoda; class Insecta; order Diptera; family Muscidae; genus Musca; species Musca vetustissima. The sequence goes on from NW_026880276.1 coordinate 94,782, forward strand.
TCGAATTAAATCAAAAAATTTTGACCCCGAGAATGGGGGGACCCCCCTTAAGTGCAAATGTATTTTAAAAAATCTATTAAAAATATTTATTTTTTTCTGAAAGCCATTATTTTTTGAAAATGTACTCTGAAACGGGGGGGGAAGGTGTCTAAATAACTATTGTCTAGGTACAGAAGCACTAAAAATTACCTCTTCTATGTATATAAAAAGTATTAATTTCATTGAAGGTCTCCAAAATATGTAGAATACTCCTAAAAGGACTTCGATATTTTTAAGACCTCTTCCATGGGAAGTAGAAAGTTATTTTATGGATCTTCTGAAAGGGCATCTATTTATGGAAGAACTCGCAAGGGTATTTTATACATAAAAATAGGTAAATTATGTATAGAAGGATGCCTTAAAAATATGTTTTCCTTTGAAAGGCTTTCTTTTTGGAGATAAATGGACTTTTGTTGGGATATTCTATTAAAAATATCCCTTCTATCTACAGAAGAAGGAAAGGTCTTATATAAACTGGACATTTCGGAAAGGGAAGTGAGGGCAAGTCGCCTCTGTTCTCAAGATATTGAAAAAGGTTTCTATGCTTAGATATCCTCTGAAAGATCTTTATTAAAAATACGTATTTCAAATGATTATCGTAGTATCTCTACGTGTAAATAATTATGGATTTTTTTATATATATTTTTAAGGCCCTCCATGGCTAAAATAGTGGATTGTTATACCCACAGTCTGATGGTAAACTTTTTTTGAGTTTCGACCCCTGTGGACCAAATCATATTCAGACAATTTAGTATCGATTTACAAATGTCCGTCTGTCTGCCTAGTTTGCACAATAACGCTTGAAGGCAGTAATCGATTTCTTCCATACTTCGCTCTTCGTAAAATTTCTTTCAAACTTATATCGAAATGGAAATAGAGGATATCGTTCCACTGATTTCTGATAGAAACTCTTCACATCCTTTCATTTTTTTCCTTTCGCTTTCATAGGTCAACTATCGCCTTTATAGGTCCATCATCTCTGATACACCCTCCTATTTTGAAAAATTACAAGTGAATGTTTAGACCGAGTTGCCCTTTTTACTTCTTAAAAATATTTTTTTTTTTATAATAAATTTTTTCAAGGACCATCACAGTGATAGGCGTGAATTTTTGACAGCTTTAAAAAAATGATTTTTAATGAGCATTTTTAGTTTACTTGCAGAACTGTTGTTGAATATCAGGGTGCGCAAAAATTCGCTCGCGAATGATTCAAAATACATTCTCTTCGTTTTGTGCTCAGTTTACGAATGAATTTATGGCGATAACTTCTTTACCAAACGAGCATTCGCCAAAGAATGTTCGCACACACATAACAAACGAGTGAGAGCACACAACAACGTCCGTTCGTTTCGTGGTTGAAATTTTTTGTGACATTCTCTCACGAATGAAAACAAACATTCCCGAATTCTCGCGAATGCTCAAAACGGCAACAACAATAACAACAAACGTTCGTGAAAGAAAACAACCACCGATCAGTCTCGTTTCAGGTGTTGATGAAGGCGGTTGTGTTATCGCTTGTTTTCATGATGTTGATCATAGCAATGTATTATTGCAGACGAAGTTTTTCGAGAGAGCAGGAGTTACTCTCACACACTTTGTGTCTGTGTGACCAAACAAATGCATATGTATTTGTTGCGGAACGCTGTTCCATACAAATTCTTTCATTGTTTGTGTGTGTTTTTATGATATTTTTGTTTGTTGTTGTTTTTTAACAGTGCTCGCGAGAATTCGCAAACATTTGCTTTTTGAGTTTTTCAAAAGAATATTCTTCAGCAAAGAATGCTCGAGAAAGATTGAATCGACGACGCTTGCAGCGAAATTTTATTGTTCGTGAATTTTTCGTACAATGCGAAAATTCGCGAGAGAATGCAAATGCTTGTGCATTCATTCTAACTTTATCATTCGCCATAAATTGAAAACATTCGAATTCTCGGCCGTGAGCATTCGTGAGAAAGAGTGTATTTTAATCATTCTTCGCACCCTGAATGAATATCAAATGTCATATGGTTAACGTGACCATGCAGATATTTTTTCCATAAAAAAACTTTCCATTTCGACGAATTATACTCTGTATAAACTTTTCTAAATGTTGTTAGCATTTTCGTGATGAATTAGTTATAAGAGGCAATATAGCAACTATATTTTTTTCGCTGTTGTTGTTGCCGTTGAGATGTGGGTTATAATATTCATCACACTGCTCACCTTCATGCGTTTTGGTTTTTTGTTCGAAATAAGGTCAATTTTATATTTCCTTTTTTCCGGAATTTTATTTCGAATTTTCATCCATGGCAGAAGTCACATCCAATGAAGGCGGTAGATATAATTTGTTCATGGAAAAGTTTTTTGTTTTAGTGGCTGTTTTTTTTTTTTTTTTTTTGCTTCGTTGTTTCCTTTGTAATGAAGATTGACATGCAATGTTGAATTTCACTTAAAGTCATACTCGCAATCACATGTGCGAAGTTATGTATGTAGATGTTAAAAGTAATGTTTGTTAAGCGTATAAATATTTTGATAGTTTGCGAAAATTGATTGAGTGGTATTTTACGAGTATTTCTACTTTCAAATATGGAAAACAAATTAGAAGTTTGGGATTTGTTGCTTTTACATAAATGGTAAAAAATCGGTGATTTTCCAAAACTATTTTCTCAAAGGACCGCCATTTTGTTAATTTTAGAGCGAAGTCAATATTCCTAGTTCATACGAGAATTAGACATGTACTCTTTCTAACACCGTTGGAATTTTCGGATTCCGATGTTCCAGTGAGGAGTTATCATGACCGCCATCAAAAATAAGGACTTTTCTTTAATTACAAAAAAACAACAACAAAACAATAACAACAATTTTTTGTAAATTATTTTTCTTCTCTTTTAAATCTTCAAATATGAAAATCTTGAAAATGTTGGAGGTTCAAATCGAGCTGGAATCCTGTAATATGAAATTAACATTACCGTCGGAGTGTAGGAATGGGATATGTACGTAGTTTTGAACATTTGTTAATGATGTGTACGAAAATTACAAAATCGTACTATAATTGGTACAATTTCGATTTGAATGAACCGATAGAGCGGAAACAATGTAATTTTGAGTCAGGATTACTGTAGGGGTGTAGGATTGGGGTTTAGTTTAAGCAATTTATATTCATGGGTACTAAATGGTACTAAATTTGGTACAATTTGAATTTTAGGCAAACCAATAGAGCTAAAATCATGAAATTTGGAGTCATGATCACTGTTGAGGTGTAAGATCGAGATATGTAGGAAGGAAGAAGAAAATTTTACTAATGTGTACTAAATTTGGTACAATTTGAATTGTGGGTGGACCGATAGAGTTGGAATCCTGAAATTTGGATTTACGATCACTGTGGAGGTGTAGGATTGGACGTATGTAGGAAGTTTTGGAAATTGGTACTACTGTGTACTAAATTTGGTACAATTTGAATTGTGGGTTAACCGATAGAGTTGGAATCCTGAAACTTGGATTTAGGATCACTGTTGGGGTGTAGGATTGGACGTATGTAGGATGTTATGGAAATTGGTACTACTGTGTACTAAATTTGGTACAATTTGAATTGTTGGTGGACAGATAGAATTGGAATCCTGAAACTTGGATTTAGGATCACTGTGGGGGTGTAGGATTGGACGTATGTAGGATGTTTTGGAAATTGGTACTATTGTGTACTAAATTTGGTACAATTTGAATTGTGAGTGAACCGATAGAGTTCGAATCCTGAAATTTGGATTTAGGATCACTGTGGGGGTTAAGTAGGACGTGTTGGAAATTCGTACTACTGTGTACTAAATTTGGTACAATTTGAATTGTGAGTGAACCGATAGAGTTGGAATCCTGAAACTTGTATTTGGGATCACTGTGCAGTAGGCCTATTCTGTAACTTTTAACGAATTTCGATATTGTTTAATTTTCTTTTGTTATTGTAAAAACAACAAAACAAACAAATGAAATTGTTGTAAATATCGAATGTTGTTAAAAAATTACCGAATAGGCCTACAGGTGTAGGATTGGGGTATGTAAGACGTTTTGGAAGTTGGTACTACTATTTACTAATTTTGGTATAATTTGAATTGTGGGACCGATAGAGTTGGAATCCTGAAACATGGAATTAGGATCACTGTGGGGGTGTAGGAGTTGGATATGTAGGAAGTTTTGGAAATTGGTACTACGGTGTACTAAATTTGGTTCAATTTGGATTTGGGTGAACCTGTAGAGCCGCAATCGTGAAATTTGGTACTAAATGGTATTTGAATTTAATTTATGGTCGATATTAATAGTTCCGTTCCAGAACCTAAAAGAATCTACTCATTTTACATGTTTTCCAACTTTTTTCTCGAAAACCGTTCCTCAACCCACAAAACTGGTAAAACATTAACTTCAATTTAAGAGAGCACAAAACAAAATGGCATTCTCTTTAAAAACTTTTTAGTCGAGAAATTTGGTCGAGTAAAAATGGTAAACAGGAATGTCTACTTCTGATTGGCTGTTATACGATTTTGAAGTATTGCCATCTAATTTTGGCATATTAACTAGATTTGCTTTCCCGAACTTTTCAAATTATTTTCTACTCTGAGAGCAATTTTGAAATGTTTCCTTTTTACTAGATTTACTATTAAAAAAGTACTGGAACAGACCAAATGTGTGGATAGCTAAGTTTTTCTGACATATGCAGTTTTCTGTGAAAATAAAATAATATGTTAATAGATGTTTAAATATATCCCACATTCGTTAACGAAGTAGCGGGTATATCCTAGTTCATCAATAAACTAATTTAGAATGTCGTCATATTCCATTTCCTATTGTAACAATAACAATTATACTATCATTAACGAATTGCATTTCGATTGAAATAATATCCAACAAATTATCTTTTAATATTGGTATTTTCATTTATTACTTCCAATTAATATTGTGGTTTCTTTTCCAAAGAAATTGAATTCGAATATATATATATATATATATATATATATATATGAATCCTTTGTTTACAATATAGATTGAAAGAATACCCAACAATTTACCTCTTTATATAGCTATTTTCATTTATTACTTCCAATTAACACTAGAACGCCGAAGGCAGTCATTTTGACCGCTTTCCAATTTCAAGTACAAAAGCAACTGTGCATTTAATGACACTTTTAAGAAGGGCAATAATTCTTGACACTTTTTTTAAAAATTCGTTCCACATTTGCTGTGGAGTGTGGAAAACCATAATTCTTTGTACAAATTTAGACAAAATTGGAGTCCCCACGTTTAATTTCGGAATTTTTTTTCCAAAAACTTTTTAAATTATATTCTGCATTTTCCAAAATTTCTTCAAAATTCAGAAAGATTACCTCCCTAAACAAGTCTAAAGATTGCCTCTCAGTTTCAAAAATAAAAGGAATTCTTTTAAAATATCTAGAAAAGAATTATTGCCCTTCAATTACTCTTCCAGGATCAATGTTTTAAGCACAATTAAATGAATTTAAAGTAAAACGTTTTAATATTTGGTTTGCAAGTTCTATATGAAAATTAATGCAAGTGCTAACTATTTTGTCTATGTCATTTTTGGGAAGTTTTTATTCTGAAACAAGATCTTTTGCATATAAACCCAAATATACTTCATCATATTCTAAAAAATTGTTCGTGTCCATGATGTAAAATGTAAACTAGACAGAGTACAATGCTGACAAAAAAATGCAGATTTTTATAGCCATTGAAAACGGCTGCGGCTATGTCGCCGATAGTTATAATGATTTAAAGCTGCCAATTTTATATGTTTGTATGGTAACGCCGTATTAAATTAAAAAGTTAGACAATTTGTGTTAATTGTTGAAATATCGGCAATTCTGAGGTAAAAATCGGAAAATCGGCATTTTTCCATTTTTAAAGTGAAAAATCGTCAAAATGCCGATAAATCGGCAAATATGGCAGCCCTGGCACACACATAGATCCGGTGGGAGAGTAATTTTCTGTCTCTCGGTACAGATCGTATATGTTAAAGCATTGCAAAGTATACGACATGTTCGATGTCGAGAATAATGTTGAGTTCGAACACAGAACTGTGATTGTATTGGTACTCTGCCAAAGCGCCCGTGGGCACCTGTTTGGTGAACGTTGCACTATGGTCCCATCCGACCATAGTGCTCCGCTGGTTACGCATATTTTTATATGTGACTATCACTACACCTGAAGAGAAATTGTAAATTGTCTTAGTGAAGACACAAACCAAACGGTTGATGTTAAATTATAAACAAAGTACAGGTCGCATTTATAATTCGATTTGGCTGAAATGTGGTACAGCTCATTTATTTGTTCCAAGGACGAACCCTATTGAAATTTTGAAAAATCGGTTCAGATTTAGATTAGCTTCCATATATATTTTTGTCCGATATACGGACTTTAGTCCCTGCAAATCATTCGATTTGCACGAATTTTTGCATAGCGTACTGAATTAAGTCTAGAATGATGTGTGCCAAGTTTCATGAAAATCGGCTCAGATCAGATATAGCTCCATATATAGAATTTGCGATTTTAGAATCACATGCAAATCATTGATTTGTCGAATTTTTATAGCGTACTGAATTAAGTCTATAATGATGTGTGATGTAAATATATCTGCTTCCATATATATTTTTGTCCGATTTACGGACTTTAGTCTCTGCAAATAATTAGATTTGCACGAATTTTTGCATAGCGTACTGAATTAAGTCTAGAATGATGTGTGCCAAGTTTCATGAACATCGGTTTAGATTTATATATAGCTCCCATATATAGTTTCGTCCGATTTTAGGTAAATGGTGCACTAAATATCCATAGCTAGGCCGATTGACACAACGTACTGAAGTTAATATAAATTAATCTCTGATAAGTTTCCTTTAAATCGGTTTAGATATAGATATAGCATAGCTTCCATATATAATTACGACTTATTCATGTTAATTGTACACCAAATAATCAATAGGTGTCTGGATGAGATTAAATTTTTAACAGTGCAGCAGATTTAAAAATTTCGTTTAACATGTGTAGAGGTTGCTGTCAGTCGGTTTAGATATAGATGAAAATCACATATTTAAGTTCGTTCACTTTCATGTCAAAGTTCTTCGAAAAGGTGACTTCTTTTAGGATGCATATGTAGGATATACCCAAAGTGGTGAAGGGTATCATATAGTCGGCCCAGTCCGTAAAGAATATTTTGAAGGACTATCACAGCTATATCCTTAAATGTTTTTAATAAATTTTTTATTGGGAACTGGAACTGCTAATGAGTGAATTTAGGATACATATTTTTAAGCGTAGATGATTTAAGATTATTTGTTTAAGATCTATCGCATAAAAGAACTTGGATTTTATACACTTCGAATATAGCTAATAAGGGTATATACACTTTGCTACAGCAAAAATATGTCTCATCGAAATATGGGTTTTAAACCCGATGTTTCGTTGGACGAAATCCATTTCAGAAATGAGGGAGCGATTTACAAATTTTCATCCGGCTATCCGTCTGGGTGGTACTCGCGAGACATCTGGAAGAGAGTAACCGATTCATTGAAATTGTTCACATCATAATATTTCTTATTATATTTAAATCGAAGATGGGGAATTTAGATTCACTACTTCTGGAGCCTCTCCCATAAAATTGTCAAAAATGTTATCAGCCGTCATTCCTGGTTGTTGCGCGCGAGAATTCTCGAATTCCATAAAGTATTGAATCTATAAGAATACATTTTTAGCGAATATATTTCATTGACCTTCACAGCTTTAAGCTTGAATATCTTGTTAAGTGCCTACAAACAATTTCTACTACATTTTTTGTCGAACACACCTTCAAATTCGACTTCCATTTGTAGGGGGTTGCATATTTATGGGCGCCCTGTAAATTACTATTACTATTGCATCCTGATTCGCCCTCAATCTATCAATGCAATTACTAGCTCAACAAACGGCATCCAACCAAGAACGACAACAACAAAAATCCAGAGTTAAGTGTCCAAAGTAGATTTTTCAATTTTGTATTGCCATAAATTGTATTTACCCACATAACAAAATCATCGTCACAAACATTTGCCACACTAACGTCAGTCAGTCATTCAGTCAGTCAGCATCAGAAGTTAAGTTGGGTGACCGTGGGTGGGTGTGTAAGTTATGTTTGTGGGTGTAATTTTTAAATAAACCCAATTACCTGTCAGCAGTTGCTTAAAGGATGGCTGTGTCTGCTGCATACCATCAGCCGCCACACTTTGCTATAAGAAATGTCATTATTGTCAAGCATAGTTTTAGGAGCCAAAAGGCAAAATCAGGCTGGTTCCTGCACTAAACGAAATGTTTAGTTATTTGTTAGAGGAAATTGTCCATTACATTTAATAATATAATCGTATTACACATTGGCATGATTTTATTTTCATAAATGTGTTTTTTTTTCATAGTTGATTGCTGGTCTAGTTGGACGAAAAATTATATTATTTAGGGCAAATGTATTTATACCAAACTGTAATTTCCTGTTAAGTATTAAAAGGGAATTGCAGGCTTAATTTAATAGTGTGTATAAAGGATTAAAGAGCGTTTGTGTGTGTGTTATTTTATATATATACTAGCAAAATGTCCGCGACTTCGTATGCGGAAAGGCAATATATTTGTATCAAATATGTACAGATTCCACATATAGTTCCATTTAACACATTTCGAACACATAAGTACACAATTTCAAAACTACCACCACCACTAAATTTAGTACCAAAAACCCTTTTGGTAGTTCTTTCTAACTCTCCGTCAGTGACCCACATTCCAAATTTTAAGTTTCCAGCTCTCTCCGTTACCCCAATCTAAATTTACTGTATTTTCTATTCTGTTTACTATTCATACACATAAATTCGAGTTTCCAAAGTTATCTCCATAGCTCAATACTACACTTCAACAGTAATCCAAATTCCAAATCTCAGGATTCAACCAAATTCAAATTGTTCCAAATTTAGTACCATTTTGTACTTTCGACCAAAGTCCAAATTGTACCAAATTTAGTACTTTCGTACTCATAAGAACAACTGCAAATGTACCTCAATCCTGCTTTGAAATAGTAATCGTAAGTCCAAATTTAAGGATTCCAGATCTGTCTGTTCATTAAAAAACAAATTATACCAGTTTTGGTACCATTCTGTACTTTTCGTACCCATATTCTAAACCTGCTTTCAAATAGCAATCGTAAGTTCAAATTTAAGAATTTCAGCTTGTCTGTTCTCCAAATTGTACTAGGTTTGGTACCATTTTGTACTTTTTCTACGCTCCCAAAGTAACCTAAGTGGCAACTTTCAGAATTCGAGTACAAACCCTTCACCCAAATTCAAATTGTAGCAAATTTTGTGCTTTTCGTACCTCAGTCATTCACTCCAATAATAACCTTAAGGGCACATTTAAGGATCCCAGCTCTATCCGTTCACCTACATCCAAATTGTATCAAATTTAGTACCATTTATTACTTTTCGTAGGCGTTACTACGAATTTCTAAAACTTCTCAATTTCACACTCCAAAACTATTTTTAATGACAAATTTCAGGAACACAGCCCTATCCGTTCACATAGATCCAAATTGTACCATATTTAGTACTTTTCGTACTTATGACTTCGAATTTCCAACACTGTCTCAATCCTGTACTCTAACAGTAATTTTATTTTGAAATATACGTTTTCCATCCCTATCCTTTTACCCAAGTGTAAATTGTACTAAACTTAGTACCATTTAGTACACATAATTACGCATTTTTAAAACTAACTCTATGACTCATCCTACAATCCAATCCTTAATTTTAATTCCAAATTTTATGATTCGCGCTCACACAAAACGAATTGTACCATATTTAGTACCATTTAGTGCTTCTCGTATCCATAAGTACGTAATTGCAATACTACCTTAATTCTGTAATCTTTCATTCCAAATTTAAGTTTTCCGTCTCTATACGTTTACTCAAATCCAAATTGTACCAAATTTAGTACACGTATTACGAATTTTCAAAACTACCGACACATCTCAATCCTGCACTCAAACTGTTATATTAATTCAAAATTTCAGGATCTCAGCCCTATCCGTTCACACAAAAACAATTTGTAAACCATTTGGTACAAGTAATTTTAATTCGAAAATTCTGGAGTCCAGCGCTATCCGTTCACACATAATTAAGTTGTACCAAATCTATTACAATTTTGTACACATACGTACTATACTTCCATATCTCAATTCTATATTCCAACAGGTTTCCAGATCTCTCCGTTCACCCAAATCCAAATTTTACCAAATTTAGTGCCGTTTAGTACTTTTCGTACACATAATTACGAATTTCCGAAGGTGTGTCTGTTGTTCAATCAGTAATCTTAATTCCAGGTTTTCAGCTATATCCTTTCAAGCAAAATCCAAATTGTACTAAATTTAGTACCATATAGAACTTTTCGTACCAGTAAGTACGAATCTCTTAAACTACCTCAATCCTACACTCCAACAGTCAGTTTAATTCTCAATTTGAAGACTCCAGCTCTATCCGTTCACCTAAATACAACTTGCACCAAATTTAGTACCATTTAGTACTTTTCGTACACATAAGTACGATTTTTTAAGGCTACCTCAATCATGTACTCCAATAGTAATCCCAATTCCTATTTTCAGCATTTCATCCCTAGACACTCAAATAAATGCAAATAGTACTAAATTTAGTACAATTTTGTAATTTTTACACACATAAGTACGAATTTCGTCATCAAGTACGAATCCATACATCAACGCCACTTCCCAATCAATTTTCCATATTAAATTTCAAGGTTTTAGCTATATATGTTCAATATATATATATATACAATTAGGACTATATATCGTAATGTTTAGTACACTTATAGGTCGAATTTTAAAAAACCCGTTTGTACATCTTTCTAACTTTCCATCAGTGACCCACATTCCAAATTCAAAAAGAATTCAAGCTCTTCCCGTTCGCCTAATACAAAGGGTACCATATTTGGTATATTTCCAAAACCCCAGCCTTATCTCACGCCTACATTCAATATTTCTAGCTTTAGCCGTTTCGTCTGGGCGATGATCTCTCAGTCACTCACTCACTTAACACTAAGCTCTTTTATATATATATATATATATATATTTAAGTCCAGAAAACATTCCTAATGACTTAGAAATCTTCGCAAGTAGAACGGATATATTGACCCCATTATTGATACCAAACATCCTACCTTTTCTAATTTCATCATATAAAAAATGTAACAATAGTAATGTAACATACCTGTAACGAGAAGAAGAAGAAGAAAAATAAATACATTTTAATTAAATTTTTTGTCATGTAATAATTTATTGAGTGACATAAAATATCACTTATTTATATACTAAACATAAACGCCATTTTTCTATTTAAGTCTACACATATGCTACATTATGATAAGGATTCTTTGGATTAAGGCATTAAAATAAATTTATTTGTATATGTGTGTGTGTGTTTTTCTTTCTTCTATTGTGTTTATGTCACGCTCGCTCACTCTATTACAACATGACACAGATGTAGGTGTGTAGAGAAGTAATATTGATTACTGATATACAAAAAATATATATTAATGACCCTAAAAGTATGCAATGCTAAATGTAAATAGCATATTTACTATAATGATTTATGCTATATAGCTGATTACTATAATCGTTTAGTTTTACAGGAAGTAATTGCTTTCGAATTGATTAAAGGCTAATTGCTTTATTCGTCCTGTCAAATAATATTAACAACAACAAAAAATATTTAGAGTTTAGTATAATTTCGGTGTGTAGGAGTACACCGGCTGACCTAATTACCATAATAATGGCAATTTTAGTTTCATGTGACAAGCCCTTATGAAGAGAGAGAGAGAGAGTAATTAACTTTGTAAGTAAATAATAGCATATTAAATGAATCTCCAATTCCAAGGCTATTTATTTACTTGTAAAATGGTTAAAAGGTGGTATGGAAGTTATTAACTGGGTTAAATTTGGGACTGACTAAGTATTTGAAGAAATTAAAATGTCTATATGATAAATGACATATTTAATTTCGGGCATTTGGTAATTAATAAAAATAACATCTATTAACAATACTTGTTATTGATTATATGTATGTTAATTGAAATGTGTTAAAACCATTAATTTTTTAGGTGAAGGCATTTAGCTAATGGCATGATGGAATTATGACAGTTTTTTTGTTTTGACATAACTCTCATATAACGGTTCTGCGCAATTGTGCATCACGAAGGGACCGAGCTGAACACTAGGACATGTTTACTTGTTTTGAAATTAAATTTAAACCCCGCCTATAAATAAAATTTTAACCAGTAAGGAAAGCAGTAAAGTTGGACGGGCCGACTATATGATACCCTTCAGCACTATGGGTATATTAAACAGGATTATTAACATGAAATTGGATGAACTAAAATATGTGATATTTATCGAAATGTGAATCGACTTAGATCAATCCATAAACAGTCATTCTTTTGTTACAATGGGACAAAAGTATTTTAATCGACCTCAAACAGGTAATTTCAGTACGTTTTGTTCATATCAGCCATATTTTGGTTCCTTGGTGCGTCAATTACTTAAAATCAATTTATAATATATAAGGGAGCTATATATAAATCTCAAACGATTTTCACGAAACTTGACACACATCATTCTGGACTAAATTCAGTATGCTATGCAATATAAGAAATTTGGTACATTATTTACATTAAATCGGACGAAACTATATATGGGAGCTATATATAAACCTGGACAGATTTTCAGGAAATTTGGCAGACATTACTCTAGGAGCTATATCTAAACCTGGACAGATTTTCACGAAACTTGGCAGACATTACTCTAGGCTCAATTCAGTACGATGTGCCAAATTTCGTGCAAATCGAAGGATATATAAGACTTTGGTGCACCATTTACATAAAATCGGACGAAAATATATATATGGGAGCTATATATAAATCTGAACCGATTTTCAGGAAACTAAACACACATCATTCTAGACCTAATTCATTACACTGTGCCAAATTTCGTGCAAATCGAAAGATATATAGAGACTTTGGACGAAAATATATGGAAGCTATATCTAAATCTGGACCGATTTTCACGAAACTTGGCAGACATGCATATTCTCAAAAGGAACTATGGGTCTATCTCGTTTCCTTTTGTCTGTAACAAAAATATGCACAAAGATATAATACCCTGTACCACAGTGTGGTTAAGGGTATAAAAATGCTGCCAAAAAAGCAACTATTGTAGTGGGAATGTATCGACCATTTGTCCCAAGAGAATTCAACGCTACGAAATATTGGTTCTAGGGCCCACCATCAGTACATCAAGCATTTGTCGACTAGCTGAATCGATTTGGTCATATGGGTTCGATCCTTCGACTCTCGCTAATATTTTGTAATCAAAGTACAGATCGCAATTATGTCACGAAATTCGATTAATATCTAGGGAATCAAATGAACAATTTTTTGTGGTCCCTCTAGAGGCCAAAAATTTTAACCTGAGCCGAAAAAATATGGTGTATTATGGCGTTTACCTGATAGTTGTTATCCACTATCATATCAGTGAATGCTTGGCAGAAAGTTAAGAATCAGTGGTGGTTAAGTAGAGCATCGCATAATCGATACTCTACATGTCAACCCCAAGTGAAACCCTCAGCCTATAACTATTTTCTATAGGTTTTACCAAGCCTGCGATGTTGGATATTATTTTTCAGGATCGATCTGTAAGTTTGAGCATTTGTGGTGGACGTAAAGACAACAGGTTGTGCAAAGTTCTGTTAAAAGCGAACATATCTTAAGTTTATAAATATTGAAAAATTTGAATATTTGTGGGTCCCATCTCCGGACTAGTAAATATAATAGGTTGTGCGAAATATGGTTCACATCGGACATAAAATTCGTCTAATATTGCATTTGTGGTTATTGAAAATGTTGACCATTTGTGGGAGAGGTACCAGAAGGAGTTGCAATAGGGGGGTACAATGCGCCCGATCTTGGACTAGATTTATGATTGGTAAAGATAATAGGTTGTGCAAAGTTTGGTTCAAATCGGATAGTCTGTTCGCATGAGTAAAAGTAAAACAATGTCAATCAGTGTTAGCGACAGATGTATAAACTCAGCCTATTGATTACGGAGATCTTCAAAATTACCCACAGGTTTTATTATTATCTCAAAGAGGCTTCGGTTTTTCAAAATTGATAAAATATGTTATTCAATTAGGTTCAAATTAAATTTACTAGTTCATAAAATATTGACCAGTGGGTCTCATCTTCGGAATTGATTTATGCTAGGTTATAATAGGTTATGCAAAATTTGGCTCCAATGGGAAATTTTATTCTCCTGATATTGCATTTATATATATTGAAATTTTGACCACATGTGGGGGGTTACCAGAAGGAGTTGAATAATTGGTTCCATCTTCTTACTTGATCTAAGTAATGATAATTAGTTGTGCAAAATTTGGTTCAAATCGAACATTTCATTCGATTAAAATTTGATTCATAAATTTTGAAAATGTTGTCCATTTGTGGGGGAGATACCAGAAGTAGTGGACCAATGGGTCCCATTTTCGGACTTTTTTTAGGATTGATAAAGATAATACGTTCTGCAAGAGTTGGTTCAAATTGTATATTACGTTCACATGATATTATGACATTAATTTTTGGAACAATTTTGACCAATTTGTGGGGGAGGTACCAGGAAGGAGTGGATCCATATTCCCCATCTTCGAACTTGAACTAACTTTGGTGGAAATATTACGATGTTCAACGTTTGGATGAAATCGGATACTCCCTTCGGAAGTTATTGTGCGCACCAGCCGGACGGACATTTGTAAATGGACTACAAATTGTCTGAAACAGATTTGGTCTAAAGAAACATGGGGTCCAAAATCAAAATTTCGATGAGGCACATTTTTGCCGTAAGAAAGGGAATATATCCGCAATAGACGCAACGCTGAGGGTACAAAAATTCGATGACTTTAAGTTCCCACTTTTTCTATAGAAACAATTCGGAGACCTCAAGTCCCCATTGCTTGTTTTTATAAAGAAACCAGTGAGCGGAGCCGTATAGTCGGACGGAGCCGACCATATGATGACCTACAAAACTTCTACGAAAATCTAACTTTCTGCGATACTATATTCTGAGCTTGTTGGCCTCTTGATCGACTAGAGGCCAAAAAAATATTACTAATAATCAGTACAGCTCTTCTAATTACTTGTCCAGATTCCTTTCACCATGGGTTGTGTTGTGATGTTCGGCTTTCAATTGCGGCCTATAGATCGAATCGAAAAAAAACTCAAAAAATTAAATTTTTGGTCCACTTCATCCCAATATTAGTATCTGATCATTACCGAAAATTATAGGAGTTGTCCTTGACCATACCTGGATACTCATAGAAAATTTCATAGCGATCAGCGTTATATTTCCGCCCTCTATTGTGGTAATGGGTTACTAAATAATATCTAAATACGTAAGCACGTGTAAATATTTAAGTGTAACTCCCACATCCGAGTACATATGACAATATAATTGGTATAAATTTAAAGGTCAACCATTCCTCTTGGATATAATATCAACTTCTCGGGTCTATGTCCTTCAGGGATAAATATATACGCTTTTGTCATTTTCTCACAAAAGTCAGGGTCCATTTGACCCGCCATATATTGCCCCATCTTTATCAAAACAGGCATGTTTATTCTTTGGCCCGATCTCCTTCTCCATGTAAAAATTCGCGATGTATAGACCATAATTGCAGCCTCTGGAGCGACCAGAATATCAGACAAAAATAAAGTTTTTGGTCCATTTCACCCCCTAAATATTAACGGGGTCTTTGTTGCCCAGAATTCGTCCTACATGCAAAATTTCGTGAAGATTGGTCCATAACTGTGGCCTGTATCGTGTTTACAAATTATAATGGACAGACGGACGGACACACATGTCTAGATCGACTCAGCTAGTCGAGATATGGTGATCGTGTGGGTCTAGGACCAAACTTTTGGGGCAGCAGAAAAGCTATAACAACCTGACAACATAGTTGTGGCAATGAAAATATTTCATTTTTTTTTTGTAATTTGAAAATGGTTTAGAAGAATAGTTAGAGTATGTGGAATATTTGGACCAAATCAGTTATTCGTGCGCTGCTGCCTGCAAGAAATGTAAGGAGATTTCTAAAGCGACTTCAAATTGTCTGCAACAGATTTGGTCCCAAGACACTTAGTTTTTAAATCCGCCATACGGTGATGCACAAAGCCATAAGACTGAGGGCATAAAAATCATAGCAAAAGAGGAACATTAAAATAACTCTTGTATGTTGAATTTTCAATAAAATGTGCTTTACTATTATAGATAGAGTACTTTTTAATTGAACTGTTATATAACAAATATCTGTATCCAAAATTATCGGAACTAAATTTTATAACAAAACATGATGCACAGTGTCATAGAGGTCAAAACATGTTATGGTATAAATAAAATTTTGTATTAAAAACAAAATCCCTTTTAACAAAAAAATAAATAAATAAAATAAAAATATTTTTTTCATTTTGAATAGATTTGATTACCCAGAAAACTTTTTGGATGGTATTGGTTTAACATTTTGCTGACAATCATTCTCTGTATTATCACTGCCTATTTCTGTCATTTCGAATAAATAATGGAAACAAAGAAAACGGAGGGCATGTGTGACAAGGGTGGAAGATGATGGTGTTGGTCTCATAGGGAATATTACCACAAGGAGAAAAATATAACGAAAATGGTTGAAAGTTTTCACACGTATGGATATTCAGTGTGTGTTTGTGTTTGAGTGTTAATGTTAATACGCATATGGCTTTAACAAAGTTCTTAAAAGCACAGAAAAACTTACACGCATATATTTGCGTGTGTGTGTGTGTTAATGTAATAACGTCTTGTAAACACCCACAAATTGTCAAACGAAAAAAAAGAAACGTAATGTAAACCTCTACCTATTTCACAACCATTACACAAATAAATGTCCTTGAGACTCTGAAGGATACTCTTGGAGGTCCAAGTCACATCAAGAATGCCAACAGCGTCAGTCAGTCAGTTACAGCAAAGGGGTGAACCTCTCAAAATAACATTCAACCTAACTGTCAGGATTACTCTGACATGTTAAGAGAACAAAAAAGGGACAAAAAAAAAAAACACGCACACTCAAGCCCCAAGAGGGTCGGCGGGGCAATGGAAGAATGGAGGAAAGAAAACAACCGTTGGTGTCACAATATATACTTAAGATATTTTGTTACTCATACACACACACCTACACACAAACGAACATACACATCAAATACTTATAAGTAAAGAAATGTGTTATTCCAGCTCCCCTTTGTAATAAGAAACATTTCTTGTGGGTAACTTTGTACGTTTCGTTTCTTTTTTGTTTTGTTGGCTTTGTTTTCATCTCCTTCATCTTGGTCGCCCAAAAAGGCATTTTCATTCATAATGGACAATGAAAAGTTGAAAGCTGTAACCAACCAGCAGTAACAGTGTGTGTTTTTTCTTTATTTTATTTTTTCTTCTGTTTCTTTTCTATTGTGAAATTGAAATGTTTTCTTCTAGGCTCCCACATTTGTCCTTGGAACATTTGAGGAGATCTCCTAACAAAAACGAAACTAACGTTCAAGCTGACCTTTTGCGTTTCTTGGAGAGGGTATGTACGAAAGGGATCAAATAACTGTTCTACGAATTTATTGTAAAGATTTTTTTTTCGAAGAATTTGAATTTTTTTGTATATCAAGGATGGATTAACAAGATTAAAAGAGCAAATCTCATAAATTTCGTATTGATTAAGTTTTAGGTTTTTTTTGTGGACTTGATAATATATTTTCCTACGAAGAAAAGACAATGTCATGATGAAC
The DNA here is from genome assembly GCF_032173495.1 of Musca vetustissima. NCBI lineage: Eukaryota > Metazoa > Arthropoda > Insecta > Diptera > Muscidae > Musca > Musca vetustissima. The sequence continues at coordinate 112,716 of NW_026880276.1, forward strand.
AATGGGTAAAGGAAAATATGAATTTCCAAGGAAATTTGAATATTTTTAATACATCGTAACCGGGTTATTATGCCCTTATTTACATACATCGCATATCAAATGGCAGAAGGCAAGATATATTTGACTTCCAAATATTCCACAAATATCTACGAACACTAAGAAAATTCCAAAAAATCCCATCTTCCAACGGTATATACAGGCATATTTAAAATATTATACTTTGCTTTGCAATCGGAGATATTACATTCGCAAGATATTACAAAATTAATTTTAAAATAAGTGGACCGATTTTCCCCATACTAAGTTAGAAAAAAGTATTACGATGTACGTAATTGCCATCAAATCGGACGTTACAAACCATCGTTATTGGATTAACGAAGTTTTGACCCATTGTGGGGGAAGTACCTGAAGGAGTGGACTAGTTACAAATAAAGGCTAGGTAAAAATATTACGATATGAAAAATTCATTTTCAGCACAATTTTGATCATTTTGTGTGAGAGATACCAGAAGGAGTGGACCGATTTTCCCCATCTTCGAATTTAATATGGGTTTGAAGGAAATGTTACGATGTGCACAGTTTGGATCAAATCGGACATTCCATTAGCCAAATATTACATTTAAAAATATTGACCCTTTTCGGGGGAGGTACAAGAAGTAGAGGACCAAAGGGTCTTATTTTCGGAATTGATCTACGCTTGGTTAGGATAATAGGTAGTTTAAAGTTCAGTTGAAATCGGATAGTCCATTCGCAGGATATTATAATAAAAAGTTCAGCAAAATTTTGATCATTTTTTTGAAGAGGTTCCTAAGGGAGTGGACCGATATTTCCCATATTCGAACTGAAATTATGTTGGAATGAAATATTACCATGTGCAATCTTTGGATGGAATTGGTTACTCCTTTTGGGAGTTTTCGTGCGCACCAGTTAGCTACGGGCGGACTTCGACTTCGAATTGTCTGAGAAACAGTTTAAAGTTCAGTTGAAATCGGATAGTCTATTCGCAGGATATTATAAAATAAAAAAAGTTCAGCCAATTTTCGATTATTTTGTTGGGGAGGTTCCTAATGTAGTGGACCGATATTTCCCATATTCGAACTTAAATTATGTTGGAATGAAATATTACCACGTGCAACCTTTGGATGGAATTTGTTACTCCCTTTGGGAGTTTTCGTGCGCACCAGTCAGCTACGGGCGGACTTCGAATTGTCTGAAACGGATTTGTCGCAGCAGAGTTTTTGAGCAATAGGCCCATGTTAAGGTGCAAGGCATAAATAACCCAATAACGGCGGTTGCCGTTGATCTGCCTACGATGCACGTCTATCTGTATCATGGGAAGAAGCAGCTTCGTGAGTAAGCATCTCCTGCAGAATTGATTTGATTGACAAACACACAGACAACAAGACCAGACAAGAGCAATCTTGACCCATCCTTCCTATAAAACGGACCTCGAACTCAATGTCTGAGTCGGAAAACGAATATAAAACAGATATAACTGACACAGAATGCCAAAGTTGGGAAGAGGCGAATAAGAAGGTGGAAGATAAGAAAGAAGCAGTTATCTGGGGGACAGAGTCGGAAACTGGTCAGGATTAACGGGAAAAACCAGAACGAAACCCAGAACTATGCTCAGAAGGATAAACATGACGCTCCCTCAATTTCCCCGAAAGCGGCAATGTGGATAAGGTTTCCGGAAGAGCAGACCAATGTCAAACCTTGGAGAAGGAAAATTACTTCCCGTCGACTGATACAAAGAGAAAGCTGAACCAACCTTCGAATCCAATACATAGGAAATTATACTTTTCTGAAGGTCTTCACTAAGAATATCGAATTTCTATCTCATGGTGTTTACTCTGACTTTCAGGCTTAAGTGTATGCCCAACTTTTATAATATTTTTATGTTGTCTTTGTCAGGTTCTCAACTGTCATTCGTCATTTTCTCTCTGTTAAAGGTCCAAGCCCAAATTTTAAACCTTAGTGTCTGCAGTTGCATATTTATATATTTTATCCGGGCAGGAATTTACCACGATGTAGGCTCCATAGGAATGTCTCTATCGATTGTAAGTATGCTGAATGGTCATTTCGTTTCCTTTGACATTTAAAACTTTTTTTAATTTTGCAAATTTATTTTTTTTCTGTAAATTTGTATGTTTCTGAATCTATACTCCTCCACATATTTACATAAAAAAAAATCTGAAAAAAAATCCCTCATATACACATTTCCATTTCGTCCGACAATCAAATTTAAGGAACACCAAACTGAAGTAAACACTCTTTTTATGTACACCTCTGTGTGAAATGATTCTGGTATTCCCTGTTCCACATGAATGGATTCAATACGTTGACTGCATATGTCCATACAGCTGATAGGAAATTCTACAAACCTATCTTACACATTTGGTGGGAATGTAAAAAATGTTTTTATATATATTTGTATACATATTTTATGCATGTTTGAATGTATGTATGTTTTATATTGAAATATTCCTACCTTATTATTACATTATCAACACATGATTCCCTTTTACTCGCTCCCCTCTTATCGCTCTCAAAATTGTTTTACAATAATTTTTTACTTCACACCTGGTTGCCTTTACAATTGAATACGAGCTTAAGGGTTATATCCGAAACGGTGGGATTTTTTTCTTGGGTACGAAAATAGTTTATGTGGCAAAATGTTTCTTTTTTCCTTTTTTGTGGGAAACAGCAGCAACATAATTTAATGACACTTTCGTAACTGTGTTGCCATACCAACGGTATTCGAAAATTAATTAATATTTTGTAAGTCATTGAATTGCCCGAATATTGATGTCAATCAGTTGGAAATGTTTATCTTTGCGATTTCGATTAATTGTAATTAATTAATTGAATACTTACATTGAAACAAATTCCTATAAAAACATATTTTCCGTAATAAAAAATATGTATTGAAATCTACAAGTTCACACGTATGTATGTAAGTGAATTTTAATAAGCAATAGCTGTTGGAACTATAGAAGGTCTTCTATCTCTGGAAGACTTGTAAAGGGCCTAATGTTATAAAAATACATGAGAAAAATTTTTTAGGCCTTTAGTAGACCTCTAAAAGGTATTTTAGCCAGAGAGCCCTTTAAATGTCACATACTCACAAAATAACGTTAAAAAGGTATTGTAGATGCCGAAAAATTAGTTATCGATGATCTGAACAGGCATTTTAAGACCTATAGCATGTATTTTAAACACATAGGACGTGTAAACGGTATAAACGTATGGACGGGTAGGAACGTTATTTTGACCTTAAACGACCTGTAAAACGATTTCAAACCATAGAAGACGGGTAACTGGTAATAGAAGACCCGTAATAAAAGGTTTTCTATCTCTGCAAGAAATATAACGGGTTTAATATCGTTAGAACACCTGAGAATCTTCTATTCTTAAAAGACCTCTTATAGGTATTCTACTATACTTATCAAATATAAGTAAACCATGGAACACCGGTAAAAAGTCTTCTGTATCTAAAAGACCAATAAAAAGTTTTCTGGCATTAGAAAAACAGTAAAATGTCTTTAAGTGACAGAAGTCATAAAAAACGACTTCTGGGCATTGATGTCTATATGTACATGGTTTTGTACCCATAGAAGACCTATTATAAGTCTTCTACATATAAAATCTTCTATTCATAGCAGACCCACAGAGGCCTTCTAGCCACAGAAGACCTACAAAAGACATTCTAGTCATAGAAGATCTGTAAAATATTCCCTAGCAATAGAAGACACGTAAAAGATTCTTATAGATATTGGAGACTGTCTACTAAAAAACCTAAAATAGGTATTATTCTCATACAATTTTTTCTAATTTTAGAATCTTATAAAAAGTCTTTCAAAAATAAACAGAAAAAAATTTTAATGAATATTTTCAAAATTCCTATCATACGTTAATTCATCATATTGTCTAGGTACCTCACTTAGAATACGAGTAAAATTTCTTATAATCGTGAAAAATATCCTTTTTTCAAAAATATGTAAGAGTTTCAATTATATCAAAACTATTTGCTCCCAATTTTATTCTCTTTTTTACTATTCTCTCAAAAAAAGAAATCAAAACCACCATTTACTGTTCGGCTGTATTTTATTCTGACATAACCAATCCGTCTCTCCTCACCTCTTCGTTTCAGACACTGCATTGCTATTATAAAATTCGCATATGTATTTTACAAAATGTTTCGATATAAGTATCATAAGTAATGTGTCAACCATGTGTTGATTTGATTAACTTCTTCCATCCTTAGAAGACCTGCAAAAGATCTTGTGACCATAGAAGAAGAAAGTCTTATAATCATAGAAGACATTTGAAAGATCTTCCGGACATGGAAGATCCCAAAAAGGTCTTCTAGTGAGAGAAAACCTGTTAAAAATCTTCTAGATATAACCACAGAACTACAAGATACGGGACAAATATATTGTAGTCTTAATGGTATTCTACCTTTATAGATGTAGCAACCTGTAAAAGGTCTTCCAGTCCTGTAATAGGTATTCTGGCCTATAAGACCTTTAAATAGATTTTCGGTCTCAGAAGACTTGTTAAAGGTCTTCTGGCCGTAGAAGACATTTAAAATGTCTTGTAGCCTGTAAAATAGAAGACCTACAAAAAGACTTATTGGCATGGAAATGTGTAAAAGGTCCTCTAATCATAGAATACATGTAGAAGATCTTTGGGTCATAGAAGACATATAAAAGATCATCTAGCCATATAAAAGTCCTCTAGTCATGGAAGACCTGTTAAAAACCTCTAAATATAGAAGACTTTTGATTCTTTTTATAGAAGCTCGGTAAAAAGTTTTTTTTTAACCACAGAAGATCTGTAAAGGTCTTGTAGTCCAGTAAAATGTATGGCCTTCGTAGGCTACAAGTCCACTAAGGCCAGAAGTCATTTTTCTGACCTTAAAACATCTTTAAGATATATTTTAAACATAAACACCCTTTGAAAGGCCTTATTGCCCTTAAAAGTTCTGTAAAACCTCTTCTAGACCTAGAAGAAGGCCGGAAAAAGGGTCTACTGACCTTGTAAAAACTCTAAAATGTTTTTCTATATCCACAATTACTCGTACAAATTATTCTACCCTCAAAATATATTTGAACAAAAATGAGCAAAAACATCGTTAAATTCGGCCAGAGCAAAAGTAATTGGGAATCCCAGTTTGGGCAAGGACCTTGAACATACGGAAATTATGGATGGCGGTTGAAAAAGATGTTTGAAATCCTCAAAATCCAAATAGTGGGTGATTACAGTTATATAGCAAAACCGACAACGATATTGATTTTTAGTGGGAAGATGATAACCCAAAATACAAAATTACAGCTAATAAGGTTTCAACCTAATCCAAAATCCCTAAAATGGCGGCTACACCGAAACTTGAGTCAATATAATTGGTATTAATTTAAAGATTAACCACTCCTCTTGGATATAATATCAACTTCTCGGGTCTATGTCCTTCAGGGGTAAATATATACGCTATAGAATAAAAATTTTGTCATTTTTCACACAAAAGTCAGGGTCCATTTGACCCGCTAAATATTGACCGATCTTTATAAAAACAGGCATGCTTATTCTTTGGTCCGATCCCCTTCTCCATGCAAAATTTCACGATGTTCGGACCATAATTGCGGCCTCTGGAGCGACCAGAAAAACCGACAAAAATTTAGTATTTGGTCCATTTTATCCCCTAAATATTAACCGATTTTTACCAAAAACAATAGGGGTCTTCATTGGCCAGAACCCATCCTACAAGCAAAATTTCGTGAAGATTGGTCCATAACTGTGGCCTGTATCGTGTTTACAAATTATAATGGACAGACGGACGGACGGACACACATGTCTAGATCGACTCAGCTAGTCGAGATTAAAGGTGGGTCTAGGACCAATATTTCGAGGCGTTACAAACTTTTGGGGCTGCACAAAGCTATAATACCCTGACAACATAGTTGTGTAGGGTATAAAAAATAAAAATCTTTAAATATTCGGAATAATGGAGTATAGCGTTGTATGGGGGCTATACCAAAAAGAACAAGTGAAAAAGAGTTAAGTTTGGCCGGGCCTAACTTTGGATACCCTCCACCATAGATATACTGACAGGTAGTTGAAATGAAAATATAGGGAAAATACCAAAAAGTAGACCTATATCGACATTTCCACAAACCGCTTATGTAAACAACAATGTAAATTATAAAACAAATTTCAGAAAATTTTAATGGACAATTATATATATATATATATATATATATGGATAATGTGGTTGTATACATTTTGACACGGTTAAAATGGTTCTAGACCCCATGTTTCTTTGGACCAAATTTGTTTCAGAAAATTTTGATTTCATCCAAACTTTGGCCATCTTATTATTTCTTCCAATCTTAGTTCATGTTCGAAGACGGGCAATATCGGTCCACTCTTTCTGATACCTCCCACACAGGGGCTAGGTCTAAATACGGGTTATAGTTGATATATAGTTCATTATCGAACCTTACGTTCTAGTTTTTTATCTCAATATCCTCCGAAGGTGATATTATTACAACAGTGCCTTAGAACCAAACCCAAAACGCGGAACAAATTGCATAACGATATTAATATAAAAAGTGGGTTATATGGGGACTACCCCAAAAAGAAATTTGTTACCATATATGACTAAAAAATACCAAATTTCAGCGCATTCGGCTGAAAAACGTACTCAAGAACCTCAAAATTATATGGGGAATATCATATATGATATTTGGCGCCCAATAACAACCAAATGTACAAAATTTCAGCGAATTCGGTTGAAAAACGCGCTCAAAAACCCCAAAATACCGACATTTGGTGGGGTACACTTATATGGGGGTTACCAGAAAAAATTGGCATATATTTATAATTTTTAGTGGAGAGAATTGTTACCCAATAAGAACTCAAAGTACTAAATTACAGCCAATTCGGTTGAAAGCTGCGATCAAAACCCCCAAAATACTGAAAATTAGAGGGTACCGTTATATGGAGGCTACCAGAAAAAATGGACCAATATGTATAATTTTTTGTGAAGAAATTGGTTACCCAATAACACCTCAATATACCAAATTTCAGCGAATTCGGTTGGAAAACGCGCTCAAGTACCCCAAAATACGGAAAACTGGGGGTACGCTTATATGAGAGCTATCCCTAAACGTGGACCGATATATCCCATATATTCGGACTTGACCTGCCTGCAGACAAAAGACGACTCTGTGCAAAATTTTGACGATCTATGTCAACTCGTTTAGACGCTAGAGTGATTACAACAGACTGACAGACGGAAATTAATATACCCTCCATACTATGGTGGACGGTATAAAAGTGGACCGATATTTCCCATTTGCAAAACCAAACATTGTATAAGTACTAGCATACCTTGTGCAAAAGTTCAGAGCTCAATTTTAATTATTGTCATCTCTACAGACGGGCGTGTGTATATAAACAAAAAAAAAAAAAACGTTAATTTCGATTATATTGCTCATTGATACTACCGCCATGTGTGTACTTTGAATATAAAAATAAGAATCTCCACGTTATATATATATATGATAATGTATATTCTTTACAAAATTGATTAATGTGCTTCGCCAAAGAAAAATGTGTCACTCTCCTTACACTTAATCATCATCATCATCATCGTGAACAATATCCGACTCATTATTGCAGTGGCAATGAGTTCACCAAAACAAAATCTTATATAGGTATTGGCATCAAATCAAAATTAAGATCTTAAAAAAAAATAAAAATAAATAAAGAGAAATTCCGTAACATGTGGTGGTGATACGTCATCATCGGTCATCGATTTGCCGCAGCAAATACGTATTGGTGTTGTTGTTAATATTTTACGTTTTGTTCTTTTTCCCCCGATGAATATTTATAAGATCAATGGCCTAATTTTGAATTTTAAAAATATAAAAAACACGTTGTGAATTTGTATGAAAAAAAAAACAACAACAACAATAAAATAATACAATGAAATGAATAAGATAAACAAAGGAAGTGAATGCATTGCATTGTTGTAGATCAGATAATAATTTAAAAAAATAATGAATAAATACAGATGTCGCCAGTTGGTTCATTTGTTTAACCTCAGTCTTATGGCTTCAAATTGGAAACTTTATATTAGTTTGATATCGTTTTCATAGGACTTTTGTAAGTACTAAGAACAAGTTTAAGCTTTGGCCGAATAAAAAGTGCAATTGATGGTTAATCTGCCGTACAGCCAGACTGGATACGCACTAAAGATGAAGTAGAGAGTGTTTCCATAATTGCATACTTGGGCAAGCTCTTTCCTAAAGCAAAACGGAACTAGGTCATTCATTTAGTTCCAGAGTTCATGGGCTGATGTCAGTTACTTCTGTCAATAAGCATGAAGATTTAGATAAATGATTGGACCAAATCGAACTAGGTAAAGAACTAGAAAAACGAAAGAACTTGACAAGAAAGATAGGTACGAATATTTCCATTTACGGAATAGTTCCATTGAACTAGTTCCTTCCAAAACGACCGAACTCTAAAAAATCTTGGAGAATACTATGGAAACGCAGTAGAATTACTTTAATTATATGTCCAGAAATATATAGTACTCCGTAGCGTGACATCCCCCTCTCAAGTGTAAATAATATTTTTAGAATTGATCTAAACGAAAGAAGTGGACATAGTACCGATCGTTCAATTTACGGAATAGTTCCATTGAACTAGTTCCTTCCGAAACGACCAAACTCGAGGCAATTGGTTTCAGTGCATTAATAAAGAGATAATTCGAAAATAAATAGATTCAGTTTCATTATTAGGCCAGAAATATATATTGTAGTCCGCGTATAGTGATTGAAATCCCCTAAATTGTCGCCCGATTTTTTCATATTTAAGGCCTTTGTTATTTACCAACCAAAACTGCTCTATGTTGGTATTTTCGCATCGAAGAGTGAAGGAACACTCATTACACAAATGTACGTGCTTTATTCTGTACATTTTGTACTGATAAGAGTTCATAGTTACTTTAGATGTATCATTCCGGTAAATAATAAATAAAAGTGGCCCTAAAATACTACCTTGGTAGCCACAATTATTTAGAGAGATAGAACCTTTCGATTTGCTAATTTGCTCAAAGTGCCTCCTCCCATACAAAAAAACTCTGATTAAACCATTATCTTTACCTCTCACGCCACACTATTCCAATTTTTCTAATCAAATATTGCAAATGCTCTGCTGAAATCGTAGAATATTCTCGCTACACCAAAAACCCCAACATCCAGATCCTAACATATATTGTTTACAGCCCTTAAAACAAGTTCATCAGGGCCTCCAACTTTCATATATACATATTGCGATGAATACATTAACCTTTGATTTAAAACTTCATCAGCGCCTCCTACTTTCATATATACATATTGCGATGTATACATTGATAACCCTTGATTTAAAACTTAATTGTGTGTATATTATCCTTCAAAAATCATATCTATAGAAGACAGAAGCACTCTAGACCCGTAATGTTCTGCTGATGTTGCTCGAGTAATCTTTGGCATGGACACCAACTTATGGAGTTTTAAGATATCAGGATATAATATTGTTGTTACCATGACATTAAAAATTTAATCCTCACCAGGACACTTCACATTTCTCCTGTTTTTAATAATATCCCCAACATAGGTAATTGTAAATCTCTGAAATTCAAACCTGGACTTGTATCTTCTCAATGATCGTAATTGATTCCAATGATCACCAATACTCCTAGGTATGCTATTTTTTAAATCATTTACAGAATCCAACAAATTGTTATTTAATATTGGACATATTAGACCTTTCCAACACATAATTTTAAAATCTCCAGCACTTCTTTGGATTACGGATAAGTAATTCGACTTTCGATTAATCGACTTTTTGTATTCAAAAGTATAAAACTAGATTTTTTTATAATCGTGGAAATCCAAAGTCGACTTTCGATTTTCTTCATTAATTTTTGGTTTATTGCCATAATGTCCAAATTGCCCAATTCATATTCCAGAACTTAATTTCGTCTGTCGACAATAATTGATAAGAATAGTATGCTAAGTCTGAAAAGTAAGTTTTTCAAAAAATGTTCAAAGTATAGTTTGTTATATTTACGTGCCATGCTAAGTACATTTTTGCTTATAATTTGGTTTGGATTGGCCGATGATTACCAAAATTTCAGAGAATTTAAATTAAGAACCGTAGCATCTAAAAACGTAAAGAACTTTAAAACATGCTAAGTCGTTTTAGCATACTATGGTTCGGAGGCGTCGAATTGATATAAAAAATACAATTTTCAGAAGATTTTGTATTAGTCGGTAAAATTCAAAAATCGAAAAAGATCAAAGAGATGACTTTTAGTCAGAGGCAAAAATCGAAAAGTCTAAAATCGACTTTTTGGTTTTAATATCCTCAACAAAAATTGAAAAATTCTAAATGCCGCCTTTTGCTCTCGACAATTGATTCCTTCACAATACTGGATCACCAGTATTTATCACTGAATTACTTCTAAAAAAGTTGTTCATACATATTATTTGAGCTTTCCTTATAATACTACTAACCCTTTAAGGGAACCCCTCCCATTCTCGATTTTAATTTTTCAAGATTTTCAATGGGATGGTAAATCAATACCATTTTCTTCATTAATTTTTGGTTTGTAACTTTGCACATATATATTTGACAATAAGATTTTCAGAAGAGAAGAGAAGAAAACTAATTTACAAAAAATGTTTATTATAGTTTTGTTGATGTTTTTGGCAATTAAAGAAAAGTCCTTATTTTTGATGGTGGTCATGATAACTCCTCACTGGAACATCGGAATCCGAAAATTCCAACGGTGTTAGAAAGAGTACATGCCTGGCTCTCGTATGAACTAGGATTATTGACTTCGCTCTAAATTTAACAAAATGGCGGACTTTTGAAAAAATATTTTTGGAAAATCGACGATTTTTGACCACAAACCAAGTTAAAAAATAAATAATATCTACACCGATTGGCTTTATCCTAGTTCATACGATAGATATATACTCACAGAGAAACGTTCCAAAATTTGGAATCGATCGGAATATTTGGAATCGATCGGAATAGTTATCGTTCCCGCCATTCGCAAAACATTGTTTGGAGAAGAACGCGTTTAAAGTTTGAGAGGCCTTTCAGCCTTCAATTGATGCGGACACAATAAATCGGCTATATCTTCAAGAGTCCTTGAGATTTTCACTTGAAATTTTGTAGGGACATTCTTGAATTAGTGTAGATTCGAATTAAGTCGACAACATTTTTGACACCGAAAAGGGGGAATATTATTTATGCCTGAATCTCTTCTTCAGTTCCTCCTCATTTGCAATAATCTTTTCTTCTCGTCCATCAATGACCACAAGTTATTATTTATCCAAGGCGCTACATCATAATTATTTTTTCTAGATAAGTTTACAGCATTTTTATTATAATATCAATAATTGTCATATTATAATGTCATAATTGAAGGATTTCCATTGGCATTGATATATTCATCGATATTATTATAATTTAAATATACAAGTTTTCCTATTATTCTGTGATTTTATAAATCGATTTCATCCTGCAAAATATTTAATTATGATCACTTAACAACCACCAACACTGAAAATTATCCATTTACATTCGAGAACACGTTATCAATACTTGTACACTTCTAGGTCTAGTGAACATATAGTGGCATTCAAAATCGTATGAATGGAACAGATTAAAGATACTATCAACAAAAATCTACTCCCATTAATGTCAATATTTGAGTCCCCCAGGACAATAGACCGCCTTTCCTCTAATGCACAGTCGGGCGAACCACCGCACGCGTGCTCTCTCGCGAGAATAAGTATCACTATTCTCTCACACACATTCAACTGAATCAATTGAAATCCATTGACACACACACAAAGACAAGTGCGTGAGAACAGAATTTTTTATGCTCTGTGCCTGCTCTAATGTATCCAGTAATCTATAGAATGATATGATTTCACACATGTTTCCACACACCTTGAGATTAAGCGGTTGTAAATGAATAAGGTTTACAATAAATATTTCCGAAGAATATATTTTAAAGAAATTTGTACACAATAAATATGTCTAGTTAGTTTGAAAGTCATTTAAGCGTAACAAATGTACTCATATTTATTTATATAACACCTACGCATGCATGGGTGTGTGTTTGTTTGTGTGTGTGTCACCTGACATTGACATGAAAACCCAGCCGAGACAAATACCATAAACTTGCAGCAAAAACATTTTTTTTTAAATATTCTAAATAGGTGTATATGTGTACGTGTAGTGTATAGATACACTGCAGGATAAGAGGTATTCAAGGATATCTATATGAGACGATAAAAATATGGGTAAAATATAAATTTTGACCCCATAGTTACTTGTGGCATTGATTTACAGTAGTAATAATAACCACATGTACCTATATATACATAAATAGTGTATAAAAGGATTGAAATTTAAAATATTGTCAAATCAAAAAATTCCAAAGAATATCATAATGTGATGAGGAAGTTACACATTAAAACAAAAAGTATATTTTCTCCGGTGAACCTACAATATATAGGAATTACAGCAGTTGCACTGAAAAGCCCTTCAAAGCACCAAAAACCAATCCTATTGAATGTCGGTCAGGAACAAGTTATTTTATGTCCGATGGACCAATCAAGGTATTACGCAGGGCGAATATAGCCGTGGACCCTAAGCATACAATTGCGGCCGTAAAGCACGGAGGAGGAGTAAATCTCGTTGTTATGGAAAGAATTATGGATAAGATTTATTATTTTAACATTCTAAAATATAATTTGAAATGTAGTGTGAAAATATTGGGATTGGGACAGCATTTCAATTTTATCAAGATAATGGATGGATGCTTTATAAAAGTGATCAAACCCCTCCTCAGTCCCAGGATTTATATCCTATAGACAACTTAATCTCAAGCATACCAAGTCTGAATGGGAAAATTTCTGACTAGAGTTGGGCATTCTAGTTCCTTGAGCGGTTTTAGTTCACTCGTTCAATGGCAAACGACAGTTCGTTTGGTCAATGCTGCCGTCCATGCTTCTGACGACCGGATTCCTTGAGCTAGTTCGTACCAAAACGATAAAAATCTTATTCGGACGTCTTGCACGGAAAACATTTTTATTATAAACCAGTAAGGAAAGATCAAAAGTCGGACGGGGACGACTATATGATACCCTTCACCACTATGGGTACATGCAAGACATGTTAATATCTACAATATCCTGTTGATATAGAAATTTCGCATACATTAGTCCGCACCTAATTCGGAACTTTGTGCAAAATTTTGCTTCAATCGGAACAATATTGGGAGTTTGGAGCACAATTTACATTAAATCGGACGAAATGATATATATGAGAGCTATATCTAAATCTGACCCGATTTCAACAAAATTTCACATACATCAGTCGGGACTTAATTCAGTATTCTGTGCAAAATGTTGCTTTACATTAAATCGGACGAAACTATAAATCGGAGCAATATCTAAATCTGAACCGATTTCAACAAAACTTGGCATATAACTATCTAGACCCAATTCAATACTCTATGCAAAATTTTGTCTCCATCGGATCACTATTGGGAGTTTGGTGCATCAATAAGTTAAAATCGGACGAAAATATATATGGGAGCTATATCTAAATCTGAACCGATTTTCTCCAATTTCAATAGGGTTCGTCCTTGGGCCTATTAAGTGACCTGTGCCAAATTCATCCAAATCGGATCATAAATGGGACCTGTACTAAAATACATGAACGGACAGGCGGACGGACATGCATAAATCGACTCAGAAAGTGATTCTATGCATAGTCTCAAAAGGAACCATGGGTCTATCTCGATTCTTTTTGCCTGTTACAAACATATGCACAAAGACATAATACCCTGTACCACAGTGTGGTGAAGGGTATAACAAGTGCATACTTTTAACACCAATCAAATTAAATGTGAAAGGTGCGCACGTGATTACCATACAATGTGCTAAGGTTTCGTATTGGAAATTAATTGTAAATAAATATTTTTCGCTGCATGTCTTATCAATCAGGGGATGTAGCTCAGATGGTAGAGCGCTCGCTTAGCATGTGAGAGGTACGGGGATCGATGCCCCGCATCTCCAATTTCCTTTTATTTGAATCATTTTCTTTGGAAAGTTTTCAAAAAATATTGGTATGTGCAGACTTACTTGATAAAAAAAATCATAGTTTAATTTTTGAATATTCGAGTTACATACCTGAAATGAAAAATAAAACAGATTATAAATAAGTGTATCGACACATATGAGGTTGCTTTAAAAATTAACATAAATTTGAAATTTATGTGTGTGTTTGCTTTTACTCCTTAAATATATGGGACATTTTTATTAAATCGGTGTTAATTTTGACATCTGTAAGGACACATAGTGAGCACGTTAGTCCTCTTTGCTTCCAACAAACTTTGAACAAATGCTCGTATCGATTGGTGCAAAATTTATTTGAAAACAAGTCAAATTTACAAGTTTCGTCAAATGCAGACCCTTTGTAGGGGAGGTGTGTGCCTGTTATTTACGTTTAGACATTTGGAAGTTTAACATGTATCATGGAAATCCAACACCATCTTCTATAGAAAAAAATTAATCTCTATTTAACAAAAAATGGAAATCTCCAGGCGGAAATTATACCAACAATATCCTATTTTTAGATTCTATTGCAGTTGCCATTAAACTAATCATTAACAACAAAAAATAACATAGCCAACAGACAACATTAAATTCCGAATAGAATAAAATGAAAAGAAAACAAAATAAAATAAACAATTACGCACAATATCAACAAAATGACTGAAAACCGCTGGCAAAGACAAAGACAATTTGTCTGTGCCGCCATGTGAACTGGAACATAAACAAGGCTGGGTGCTCGCCTCTGTTCGCTGTCAGATGATAACATGGCTGGGCTACGTCAAAGACATGAAACAATGTGTGTATGCGCTGCAATATATATTCCAGCATGGTATTATTTACGCTGAGAACCAAAGTGAACTAAATGCAATTTATTCGAAAACCACAATATTATGAATTATATTTCGAAATAATATACATATCTTTCTCAGCCAAATGTTGTCATCTAAATAATGAACGAACGCTATTTGATTTAGGTCGCTTTCATTCTCATCGTCGAATTTTGTAAATAACGGCTAAAAAAATGAAACTTAAATATTGTGTGCCAGCCCCTTTGTCGTCAAAGCGGAATTGCCTATAAAAATTTAAATAACGAATATTATTTCGTCGAACGATATGACAAACGAACAAGTTTTTTTCTTCTTCTTCTTATTCGGTCACTTTCACTATCGTTTCAGTTGTTGTTAGTGTCGGTTCTCCCGAGCCATGGCTTATCATACTACAACAACATTGTACTACTACTTCCCCCACAGACATGGAACGTGATTTAGTGGTGTGGCTGGCTAGCTGTCGGGTTGCTTGGTTGGTCTATTTAGTGCGTCACTTTTGGGGTTAGTTGTGTCGACTACTTAAAGACAATTAAACTGATAGCGTAGTGGTGCTAAAAATAGAGCACGAATATTATTTTGTGCTTACCATATATAAAATAATAACGGTAAATATGGGGATGTAGCTCAGATGGTAGAGCGCTCGCTTAGCATGTGAGAGGTACGGGGATCGATGCCCCGCATCTCCAAGTGAAATTTTTTGTTTTATTAAAATTTAACCAAACATTTCATTCGATTTTCTATGTTTGGAAACTATTTTGCCTATATTCCGAATTTTTCTAGGGATATTCATTTTATATACATATTGTGATCTATGCCACTGTAAACGTTTGGTAGAAATATGCGACATCTACTGGGAACTAAATTAGAGCGCCACCAATTCCCAAAATCCCGAATAAATAGTAGGCCATTATTGATCATTTAGGAAGATTTACTATTCAAACGTACCCAAACTCCATGAAATAATGAAATTTGAAAATTACCGTTATATGGGACCAATGTGGATAATTGTTTGGCAGGGTGATGTGCTACACTATGTAAATTCAATAGAATAAATTATTGTCAATTGGATTAAAAAAATGTGCCCAAACTACCCGTATACACAGAAAACCAGTAAAAGTAGTAAAGTCGGACTGGGCCGACTATATGATACCCTTCACCACTTTGGGTATATTCTACATGTATGTATCCTAACAGACGAACTGTTTTTGTTATAAATCTATATCTGAACCGATTTCAGGGAAACTTGCCAGAGACTAATTTATATTACATCAGTGCGTTGTGTCAATCGGCCTAGCTATGGATCTTTTCACGAAGCTTAGGAACATCATTTTAGACTTAATACAGTACTCTATACCAAAATTCGGGCAAAAAAAAAAGATTTCCAGGGACTTTGGTGCACCAATTACCTAAAATCGGGCGAAACTATATATAGGAGCGATATCTGAATCTGAACCGATTTTCATGAAACTTCGCACACATCATTCTAGACTTAATTCAGTACGCTATGCCAAAATTCGTGCAGATCAAAAGATTTTCAGGGACTTTAGTGGACATTTTACCTTAAATCGGACGAAGATATATATGGGTGCTATATCTAAATCTGAACCGATTTTCACGAAACTTGGCAGACATCATTCTAGACCTTATTTATTACGCTGTGCAAAATTTCGTGCAAATCAAAAGATACATAGGGACTTTGGTGCACCATTTAAATAAAATCGGACGAAACTATATATGGGAGCTATATCTAAATCTGAACCGATTTTCACGAAACTTTGCACACATCATTCTGGATTTAATTCAGTACTCTGTGCCAAATTTCGAAAGATATATAGGGACTTTGGTGCACCATTTACCTTAAATCGGACGAAAATATATATGGGAGCTATATCTAAGTCTGAACCGATATTTCCCAATTTCAATAGGGTTTATCCTTGGGCCAAACAAATGAGCTGTGAAAAATTTCATCCAATTCGGATCATAAATGCGACCTGTACTTTGTTTACAATTTAACACCAACAGACAGACGGACGGACATTCATAAATCGACTCGGAAAGTGATTCTATGCATATTCTCAAAAGGAACCATGGGTCTATCACGATTATTTTTGCCTGTTATAAACATATGCACAAAGACATAATACCCTGTACCATACCCTGTACCTGTATGTAAACATTTCATTAAAATCATAACTAATTTCCTACTTCGCTTTACTGTACCACACCTTGCGCTCATTTTTCCACTCCCTCTATCTTATTTTGACAAAAAAAAAACAAATGTATTCGGTATTTAGAATTTTATGAATCGGTATTTAAAATTTTATGCAGAAATTCCGATATTGGGAACACTTTCTGACTAATTTTCATATAATATAAATTTTTTTCTGTGTATAGAATTCTGTAAAAAGAAATCCGTTTGGAAATTATTTATGTACAAAAGTATGGTCTGTTAGGATATCGGTATCTATCTTGTATCGGCAAACTATTAAAAGGTCTTCTGAGTATAGGACACCACGAGAGTATTCTTTTAGATGGAAGGTCTGTTAACATAATCTCTCTATATAACATTTAATATCGTGAAAGACTCCGAGAATATGTTTTGTTTATCAAAAGAAAACGGGAAGTCTTCCTATAATATCTATTAAAGACGATAAAGGGTTTAAGAAATTAATTTAAAAGCAGAATTAGGTCCTCATATAGTATAATATATAGAAAATTTGAAATTTTTATAAATATATGTCGTAATTAAAATCTCTAGTATGTGTATCTGTGGAGACATAGACCACCCACTTAGGTCCTCATATAGTATAATATATAGAAAAAATTAAATTTTTATAAATATATGTCGTAATTTAAATCTCGTGTTCGCCAATGGATGACTTCCAAAACGGCTTTAAAATATTTTTAAACGACATTTTATTAAAAAGAAATATTGCAGAAGATTCGATAAATAGCAAATATCCTTCCTTTAAAATGTCATAATGGATTTTCAGAAACTGTGCCATGTGGGGATGTAGCTCAGATGGTAGAGCGCTCGCTTAGCATGTGAGAGGTACGGGGATCGATGCCCCGCATCTCCAAATCGATATTTTGTTTACTATTTAATGTACTTATGTTGGTTAATGTAGACGAATGTCGGCCAAAGACAAATAATAAAGAGGTAAAGTAGCATATTGAAACAAGGGGATGTAGCTCAGATGGTAGAGCGCTCGCTTAGCATGTGAGAGGTACGGGGATCGATGCCCCGCATCTCCAAATAGTTATTTTACACTTTCATAAACTCCTTTTGGGGATGAGATCCCCTAACGGCAAGTATATTAAGATCCCAAAAGAATAAAAATTGGCATAGGTCATCGAATGGGGATTTTTGTTCCTGTGCATCTTTTTTGTCTACACTTTTTTTCAATCTTATCCTGAATACGACAGGACATTATTTTTTGACATCCAAATATTTAAGATAGAGTTCCCATAGACAATAACGTTCCACTATAAACCGATCATTGTCTTTTTCCACTTATACTTAAAAAAAAAACTTCGTATCTATGTGAAGACCTTAGCGGATTACTCTGAAATATTTACAGTCAAATTTTTTATAACGACATATCGATTAAAACGACTGTATCCAAAGTCCCGGGAACAGCTCTTCTCTTAATTTGACATTGTTTATAACCACATATTGCTTTTAGCGACCATTTGCGCCGGTCCCTTGACCGTCGTTTTAAGCCATTTCGATTGTACCATAAATTAATGAAAGACATATACGGATCCCTAATTTTTTAAACCAGATTTTAAAATAATAACCGGTGTTCATTTCAAATTTTGACATGACACAATTGAAATATAAAAAAAGTAGACTTATTTGTCGGTAGCAGAAATGAAAGAAATCGAATTTTCCCCTCGACAAATTTTAATTTAATTTTTATTTCCTCATATATTTATAAAATATTTCTTTTTCGGATATATTTATTTAATAATTACAAAATAAAAATTCGACAGGAACAAAATTTATCTCTAAAAAAAGTTATAAAAAATCCTGCCTCAAGGATTGAACCTAAGCCCAGAAAAAACTTAATTTCAAACGCATAACTGTAAGGGGATGTAGCTCAGATGGTAGAGCGCTCGCTTAGCATGTGAGAGGTACGGGGATCGATGCCCCGCATCTCCAATTTGATTTTTTTGGTAAACAGTCGTATATTATTTTTTTCTAAATATTGGAATATAATTTTTATTTTTATTACATATATTTTTAAATATTTTAATACCAGTAGAGGAATATCGCTAACATTAAAAAACATATAAAATTAATGTCGTTTTCTACACAAATAAAACGAACCATTTACAGTTAGTGAGCTTATTACCAATGCCCAAGCCACATGTCTTGACCTTGATTTGGTTGGTTTTAAAAACCTGAATATTTCAAAATGTGCATTGGTTTTGATATAAATTGTAGACAATACCGTTAGTTTGTGCAAGCCATGTGGGATTGGCTATTGAAGTTGTATTTAACACGGTCGAATATTTCGGCTTCGCTATTGTTGGGGATGTAGCTCAGATGGTAGAGCGCTCGCTTAGCATGTGAGAGGTACGGGGATCGATGCCCCGCATCTCCAAAGATTTTTTTATTTTATAAAATTTAATTTTTTTATTAAAAATTTTAGATATTTAACAAATAATATTTTTTTATAAAATTAAATTTGTATGTCTATGGATTCGCCTTGATTTTCAATAACACATTGATTACATAGAAATATTGAAAATATATTTTTCCAATAAGGGGATGTAGCTCAGATGGTAGAGCGCTCGCTTAGCATGTGAGAGGTACGGGGATCGATGCCCCGCATCTCCAAAATTATTTTTTTAATCACAACAAAAAAATTATAAAGGCTTTATGGAAATTAAACGATGATATATATAAGTCATTTATTATAAGCACAATATTTTTGCAAAATATTTTGTTAGTGCATTCCGGAAATCATCCTTGTCAATTTTTTTTATTTGTAGTATCGGAATTTTCTTCATCTGATGATGGCAAATGATGATTCCTTGTTTCCTGCTTTGCTCTTCATGCAAAATTCACAAAGGCAATACTGCACAACAAACCAGTCCCTATTACGCTATTTCCTTTGTGGCAACAACTCATCTTGAAAAATTGTGTGATTGATTACTCTTTGGGCCAGAAAAAATAAATCATATGCAAGAAAAACTTTACAAATCGACTAGTACGTAAATTAAAGCTCCGTAACTAAGCAATCACAACTCAGTGCAACAACAAAAAACCCTGTGAAAGAGGAAATATAAATAAATGGGAAATATTTATCCTAATGGGAATGATGTATAAAGAGAAAAGGTGAAGAACAAGTCTTCATTAAAACACACACACACAAAAACATGTTCTCATCAAAATCTGGAAGACTTTTAAAAGACTAACCGCGGCCCTCCTATAAAATATTAAATATTGCATTCTACAAAAGGATAATAGCAGATTTGGGTAATCTCGCTTCGGAAGCGGTTACATCGTTTTCGTTTCGCTCCGCAAATAGAACCAGGTTAGTCATTAAGTTAAATCGTTCATTGGTACTCTTCAGTTAAATCGCTCAATGAACAGGAAGACATAAGTGAGCGATTGCTAAAAATAAACTAAACGAATGAAAAAAAAACGAACCTAGTACCAATTGTTTTTCTTCGTGAGTAGTTCCTTTAAACTAGAAGAGCTATAGCGTATAGATGAAGAGATCAGTTTATAGAAGAAGTGATTGGTCTTTCTTTAAAACGCCAGGTAAATATTTCTACAAAAATTTATGAATATTTTCATAATTCTATTAACAGTTTATTTTTTCCATTTTGTACATGTACCTCGCCTAGAATACATGTAAAAATTCTTACAATCATGAGAAAACCACCATTGTTCCCAAAAATTTTAACATTTAATTAATATAAAGACTATTTTCTTATTTTGCTCTACTTTAGAACTATTTGCGCTCATTTTTCCTCTGCCTCTTTTCATAAAAACTAATGTATTCCTTCCATGAATAACCGCCACCACCTTTCATTGTGTTTTTTATTTTAATATCGTTCTCCGCATCTCCCCTCACTTGGTGGGTGTTACTGTTTCTGTTGCTAACAACCGCCGATTTCTCACTCACTCGATTGTGGTAATTTTGCTTTTCATTGTTTCTGTATTTAAGACACTGTTACAGACCACTGTTTTGGTGTTAGATAATTCGCATATGTATTTTCCAAAATATTTCGATATAAATGCCAAAGAAGATATACAGTAACGATACGAGCAACAAGCCCAACCGAATGTTTATCATTGTATATAACCAAAGACATAGAAACTGTAAAGACTCGACAAAATGCAAAATATATCTAGGGGGGATCATGCATAACGGCGGCATGTTAACAATAAAAACGCGAATACGCGAAAAAGTGTGTTTAAAACGTAAATAAAATCAGAGATCTGCACTTAAAATATATGTTTTTATTTTATAAGCTTGCGATACAGCCCTTAAAACGTTTAATATTGTTTGCTTTGTTGTTATGATATCGTAACAACAGAGGAAAAGCCATCTGTTGGAAATTGTTTACGTATCGATTGTCGTATCTTTATACTTTTATGTCAAAGACAAAAAAATTTGCTTCAACAGCAATTTCCTACCATCCTTTTGTGGTGCCGACTGAAGAATACGAAATAAAAAAATGATTAATGATGCACACGTTTTTTGTTTGTTATTTGTCATGACAAAAAGGATGTGCGAAAGAAAGTCAGAACGAAGATAATTTGTTCGGAAGTTCTGCAGTGCCAATAGGCATAGTTGCAAAGTGATTAACGGCAACCAACTATGAAATATGATTGACTATGCCAAGCAGGATGATGGTGGACGATGCCACCATCAGTTATACGCAAATGGTTTTATGACTTTCATGCCATCATCTGATAGGTCAATGACCATCAGTGGTAATAAAATGTGGATAGATGGTTTTTCGTACAGACAGTAAAAGTCTATATTTTACAGATGACGGAATGATTGACGTAAAAGAAAATTGAAATGAAAATGATAGTACATATTCCGTAATCAAAATGTGGTTCCTACATGTCTTCTGAGGAAAGGGACAAGTTCTAAGGGTTAAAAAAACAACTTATTACATTTTGTTAAAAGCTAAAATTTTTGCTAATTTGGCATTCTCATTTCACATATTTGTTCTTGATTTTTAAATCGCATTTATTTTTTCCTACTCTTAAACTTCACGTTTTGCTTTTATTTTCGCTTTGCTTCCCTCTTGTGCTATATTCGCACGATAGACAAGTGGCCTATTAACACGACTGGCTGTTGAACCATAACCTAACTCAATACCACAGCGATTGCGGAATTTGGGACATGGGAAAGGAAAACGAAAAAAACAAC
Organism: Musca vetustissima; assembly: GCF_032173495.1. Classification (NCBI taxonomy): domain Eukaryota; kingdom Metazoa; phylum Arthropoda; class Insecta; order Diptera; family Muscidae; genus Musca; species Musca vetustissima. Next base: position 135,146 of record NW_026880276.1, read on the forward strand.
AGAGAGACAGAGATAGTGATAATTAACTTAACGAATTATAGCAAATGTTCTAGGAATAATGTGTTTTTCATTTTAAAATCATCAGCTTATCAGACTCTTATACGATGACCTTACGCACAAAAATATTAGATATATTAAAGGAACTTAAACACATATAAAGAATAAATCGTATTGTATATGAATAGGGTTTAGAAAGTGTTGCCAGTGTCGGGATTTCTGCATTTTATGAATGCAATTCATGAAAACTTTAAATACTGTTCTATAGTAAAAGAGAGTGACAAAAAAAACAACTTTAGAGTGTGTGTTTGGTGGAGGTGGATTTCTATTTTTGATTTTATATTCTCTTTTTCTTTGTTATATCTCCTCTCGTTTCTTCTTATTTACTTAAATGCTCTGCGTCATTAGAACAATTATCACTTGTCTAATATATCTTTTTTTGCATTTATATCGAAATAATTTGGAAAATTCATATGAGAATTTTGTAACCCCAATGCAGAGGTCGGTACGAGTGTCTGAAATAAGCAGACAATGGAATGCAAAACAAGACACAGTCGAGTGAGTGGAAAGTCGGCGACTTTTAACAACAGAAACTGTGGTCAAATAAGCGGTTGCAAAAGTAATCGGAGAACGAAACCAAAACACAACCGAACTATGGTGGTGATGTTTTTTCTTGGGAGGAATACATTTGCTTTTGTCAAAGTAAAACCAAGAGAGAGGTAAAATGAGTGCAAATAGCGGCAATGTAGAGCGAAATAGGAAAATACTTGTGATATTAATGAAATGTGTAAATTTTTTTGGGAATAAATAGTGGCTTTCTCTTGATTATAAGAATTTTAACATGTATTCAGATTAAGGTACATGTACAATATTAATAATTATGAGTATATAAAGAATATGTTGTTTCTGTGTCAATTAAAATATTTTATATTTATACCCTACACAACTATGTTGTCAGGGTATTATAGCTTCGTGCAGCCCCAATAGTTTGTAACGCCGCGAAATATTGGTCCTAGCCCAACCTTTAAGTATACAGATCGTCATATCTCGACTAGCTGAGTCGATCTAGACATATGTGTCCGTCGGTCCGTCTGTCCATTATAATTTGTAAACACGATACAGGCCATAGTTATGGACCAATCTTCACGAAATCACAATGATTGGTAAAGATCGGTTAATATTTAGGTTATGAAATGGACCAAATACTTAATTTTTGTCCGTTTTTTCTGGTCGCTCTAGAGGCCGCAATTATGGCCAAACATCTCGATTTTTTACATGGAGAAGGGGATTGGGCCAAAGTACAAATATGCCTGTTTTGATACATATTGGACAATATTTAGCGGGTCAAATGCACCCTGACTTTTGTGTGAAAAATTACAAAATTTGTATTCTACAGCGTATATATTTACTCCAGAGGGACATAGAGCCGAAAAGTTGATAGTCTATCGAAGAGGAGTGGTTTACCTTTAAATGGATACGAATTATATTGTCGTATGTACTTGGATGTGGGAGTTACACGTAAAAATTTACAGGAGCTTACGTATTCAGATATTATTTAATAAACCATTACCACACTAGAAGGCGGAAATATAGCGCGGATCGCTTTGAAATGTTTCATGAGGTTCCAGTTGTGGTCAAGGACAACGCCTATAATGTTCGGTGATGATCAGATAATAAATTTGGGATGAAGTGGACCGAAAACTTATTTTTTGTGTTTTTCTATAGGCTAAAATTATAAGCCGAACATCACAACATAACCACGGTGAAGGGAATGTGGACAAGTAATTAGAAGAACTGTAATGAATATTGGTAATATTCGGAATATATGTCAGTGTAAGGAAGAGGTGCTGTTTATTTCTAATCGGGCAACAGGGTGAAACTATCACGAAATATTGTTAGAGTTCCGTGGTAGTTGTGTAGGGTATCGTATGGTCGGCGTCGTCCGACTACCGACATAAATAAAAAAATTGATTTTCAGAAAATGCGTTAAAGTATTTAATCCACTCACATCTCACAAGGAACAGAGGAACTTCTACAGCTTCTCAGTCAGAGTGTAAGAGATATTCATCTGAATTTTTTGCACCGCCTAATACCGAGATACCGCCTAATTATGCAAAAGAATCAGTGCTTGCAACAGTTAGGTAGAGGTCATTTAAATGATGTAGTGCTTCACGCATAATGTCAATATTCAGACCTTCTAATAAAAAATATGTATCATGCAAAAAATATATGGTAGAAGTTTTATTTACTTTCAATTTTGAAACCTCAAAATGGGTAATCCTGTACAATTTATAAAAGGACACAATATTACCTCTTATCATGATCTAATTTAATTCGAAATAATTCGATTCATTATTTTATTAATATCGATCTTCTTTACCGCCTATATATACGTTTTAAAACAATACCTACAGTTAACCACAACAATTGTAGTTAAATTGTGATTTATTTCGATATAAAAAAGGTGTTTGTTATCACAGAAGTGATCCCTTAGGCCATTCCTATTGTAAAGTAGCTTTAACTATGACAACCTGTACTGGGTTACTAGTCCTACATCTGTCATATGAATCAAACGTGAATAATTTTTTTTATTAGATTCCCCCCCACACACAGACAAAATAAATAAATAAATATTTGTCTATTTATAAAAAGGTCTAATCATTGGACTATGTGGCTGGCGTCAGTTCGCCATACGAAAACAAAATACACTCATCGTCAATATTATCTAAATATACAAATCTACACTTAATGTGATATAGCGTCGTATCTATCAACGCGGTGATAAAGAGGTCAATGATTCGGGCAACTAATTTTTTTCGTCATATAGAAGCCAACAAATAATTGAAATAAGTTTACTGCTACTATTTGGGTTCAAAACACTCGATTGTATGGCATATTTTTCTTCTTCTTTCCAATTAACAAATTAAATTTAGAAAATAAGCTGTAGTGTTATTGTTTTTCAATGGCTAATGATACTGTGTCATTGGAGGAAAAAATCTGAAACTAACAAATAAAGTGACGTTAAAATTCTACAGTTTTATTGGGGATTTGGTGTACCAATTAAGTTTTAGAGATAGTCTAAAGTAAAAAACGTCAATTTATTCCATGTGAATTACAAGGCTACCTCCCGCCAGACCAGACTCACACTTTACAATACGCGGATAATACTCGTGCTGTTATATGGATCTGAAGCATGGGTTTTTGCGCAAGCAGATGAGGCAGCTCTTGGGGTGTTTGAAAGAAAAATTCTCCGAAAGATATACGGGCCGATCAGCGTTGACGGCGAATATTGGCGCCGAATGAAACACGAGCTTTACAATTTATACGCGGACATCGACATAGTCAGTCGTATTGAGCTGCAGCGACTACGATGGCTATGCCATGTTCTGTGAATGAATGAGAATACCCCAGCTCAAAAGGCATAAAAGAGCGAGCCTACTGATGTTTCCCGTAGAAGGGGAAGGCTAACAACATCTTGGAACGTGGTCATTCAAATTGGAGGAGATGCGCACAAGACCGACGCGCTTGGAAATCTTTTTTAAAGCTCGGCTTATGGAACAACCGGTCTGTAACGAACCAGCTAAGTACGTGAGTAATTACAATATTTTCACCATCAATCCATTTTCCATAATCTGCATTTTATTTGAAATTTTTTCGTTTTCGTAGGCATGAGGTTTTCCGAACAAGAATCGATAAAAAGTGCAAAACGACAAGTGCAAAAACATACGAATATCGATTTGTTGTCTTGGCAAATCTTTCAATGATCTAATGAGCGGTATTTTTGTAGAATATTTGGAGGTCAAAAACTCTCGATTGTGGTTCATCAAAATAGGGATAAAAAAAGATGTCAAAAATGTTCGCTTGTGGTTCATGAAAATAAGACTAAAAAAGACGCATAGATCTCGAAATAGAAAGAGGATATGTTTTACAAAATATTTGTCATTCGATTTGACTGGAGAAATAGCATTTGAAAAATTGTCTGCTGTAGCCACAGTAGCAAATTCTTCAAAAACTTGAAATATGGCGAATTTGTCCTACTCGGTTTTAATATACTCGCCAAGGGCTTTCATCTCCATAGGAAATTTCCCACTCCCAGACCAAACGCTTGACCAATATTATGCTTGAAAATGGGGGCCCCATGCGGTCCACTCCGTTGATATCGGCCTAACAGTGATGCAAATTTTGAAAATTCCTATATTTTCTATGAAGCTAACTAAGTCGGAATTGACACAATTTTTTTTCTCAAACATCTACCATGCCCTAATATGTGGCTAATCGGCTATATGGTCATACTTTTAAAAATCTTAATCCCATATCTACAAAATTTTAACCCCATATCTACAAAAATCCCAAAAAATCGGCCAATTCTATCTAACATCTTCCTAAAAAGTGCTCAACATTTTGAGAAATAAGTAAAAATAATAGCAAGATAGCCGAGAATACGAATTGATAAAAAATCGACAAATTGTAATATTTTTAACAATGGATCCAAAATGGGCCCACATGTTAAAACTTACTAAAACTTGGTGTATCCCATATGAAATCTGAAGATGGGATCTGTTTGGCCACTTTTTCCTTTACAACTACCATTGATCAGCAACTTATATTTAGACTGAGACAGTCCTATGGCTAGTAGGGTTATATGCGACGAAAATGCCACTCCGGGAAATATTGATTTTAGACCCCATGTCCCTGTGGACCATATCCGTTTCTTTCCTGGCATTTTATGAATGACCGTTTGTTTGTCTTGCTAGCTGGTGCGCACTATAACTCACGAAGGGTGTAACGATTTTCGTTACGTCGATCGACGTTTTAAAAAACGTACTTACTGAGGAAACATTTATTCTTTTCATGGAATTATATCCTTGTATGAAGAAGCCATGGAATTCAGAAATAAGGACTTTCGGAACTACAGGGAAACAATGAGGGATCTTTTCATTAGGTTGCTATTTTCTTCTGATCCAAAAATATCAAGTTTGCCTCGTAATACATCTCTCGTAGTACATCTATATCTGAAGAAGCCCTTAAACTACTGGAGGATCCTTAGCATTGGATTCAGATCAAAACTAGGATTCTAAATGTTATTAGTATTTAATAAGTAATGCCTAAATTTTATAAAATATATATAGTTCAATGTTTTAGATATATGTTTCGGAATTTTTAAAAGAAGCTCCCATTTTGGGAGTACTATGTGTAAAACGTTTCAAAATAGTAATTTTCAACTAAAAATTTAAGTTTTTTCTACAAAAAAAAAAAAAAAAAAAATCGGCGCGTATTGGGTTAATAAAAAATTTGCTAATTTTTTTCATAAAATAATTAAAATTGTCCATCTAAATCTATTCATATCCCAAATATCGATAAATATAGTGTAAAACATCTACTTTTATTTTCTGCGCCCTAGATGTGCATTTTTTCCCACTGTGCGTCGTATTATGTTTTCCAAACCTACGAGGGCAGTTCGGAAAGTTCTAAGCCTAGCACAAAAAGCGCGGAAAAAAGTTAAGTGTTTTGGAAACTTTCATCTATGTTATGAACACATGTTAAATTTTGTTTCCATCTCGTAACTCCTTCATATAGGAAAAGGTGTTCAAAAAAGAGACATCCGCAATTTCTTTACAATGAAAGCATGCATTTCTAATTTTATCATTGTAAAAAATTGCGGATGTGTATTTTTGAACATATGTTTCTATATGAAGTTGCCAGATCGATACAAAATTTAACATGTGTTCATAACAGAGATGGAAGTTTTCAAAACACTTCACCTTTTTCTGTTTACACCGCTCTTTATGTGTTAGGCTAAGAACTTTCCGAACTGTCCTCGTACATGTACTTCCTCACACATGGTAAATCCAAATGTCAGAATACTACATATCGCTTATTTGCAGCAAACAGTCGTGATTTTTGAGTTAATGATGCAGAATTTTTCGCTATATCAGACTTGATTAACACCTCATACACACTCTGATTGAGACGCTGTAAAAGTTCCTCTCTTCCTTGTAAGGTGTGACTCGATTGAGAGTTTAAAACGCATTTTGTTTCAAAATCTATTATTTTATTTATGCCGGTATTGAAAGACCTATAGCTATTCCACTTGAGTGAAACTTTAAGATAAAATTATTCTTAGTGAAAATGTTGCCATATTGATTGGCATATCTAATGTAGGTCCATTTTAAAATGTATGCTTTTGTTCTATCACCCTGACAGGTCTGCTTGTTTCTTTTCAGATAAGCATCCTAAGAAAAAATCTATTTACGTCACATCTTGACGAACTAATTAAAATGAGAATGCCTTCATCAACTGGAATAGAGGAGTTGGCTTAGAAAAAATCTGGTATTATATTTTTGTTACGCATTTCTTAATACGTATCTGTATGTACAATGAGTTATTTATATACACACATGCATATATACATATGTATGTTTGTACTGTGGAATATATTTGCATATATTAAAATTAATATGGGAAGAGTATCACTGTCAATTTTATGGCCCTGGGTAAATATGAAATTTCTTTGATTAGCAAGAATTTTGAAAAAAATCAAAAAAAAAAAATTAATTTAGACATATCGAATATCAATATACTAATTTCATTAAGTGATTTAAGGTGCCACATGTTGCTGAACAAAAAAAAAAAAAAAACGAAACCAACAACAATAAAATGTCATCAATGCCAATGTTGGCACAGACGAAATTTCTTTTTTTTCTGTAATTTTCTTTTCATTTAAAAATAAAAAAAAACGATTTTATAAAAAAGTACCTAAACAAAACAAACAATGCGAATCCATGTCAAGTTCGATGAAATTTTATTTTCGATTTTCTGGTTCATGACAAAAAATGTTTTTTATAAAAATAGAAATTGTCTGTGTATGTTTTTTATAAAACTGTGTCGGATTAGCGGTCAGAATATTTGAAAATGCCTAAATTGAGGCGGTACATTTACAGTGGGGTTTATTCAAAACAGGGATTTGAGGGGAAGCTCTGAAGAAGAAAGGCTAAATCCTTTGGTATACATCTTCAAAGAAGCTTTGAATTTTGTTGGGGAGGTACCAGAGAGGGTGGTCCTTTGGGTCCCATTTTCCGATTTGATCTAGGCCGAGTAAAAATATTACGATGCACAAAGTTTGGATTAAATAGAACATTTCAACCGTATGATATTGCTTTGGCACACTTTCAAAATTTTCATACTCTGGGGGAGAGGCACCAGAAGGAGGGGACCAATGGGTCATAACTTCGGACTTTATATAGATAAGAGAAAAAAATATAGAAACGGTTGTTCAAAAAAGACGCATCCGCAATTATTTACAATGGAACAATTAGAAATGTGTGCTTTAATTGTAAATAAAAATTGCGGATGCGTCTTTTTTGAACACCTGTTTCTATATGAAAGAGTTGCCAGATCGGGAAGTTTCCAAAACACTTAACTTTTTTCTGTTTGTACCGCGCTTTTTGTGCTAGGCTAAGAACTTTTCGAACTTTCCTCGTATTTATGCCCTGTATATACCCTAAATGGGCATGATATTGAGGGTATAAAAATATAATATTTTCCTATTCAAGTACTAAAGAAAGTATGCATATGCCAAACGTAGACTTCGAAGAGTATTTTTATTAAACTGGTAGACATTTCTCATGGCGTTCTCAAGATACAATTCTGTTCACAAAATCCAGAGACTATTTTTTATAAGAAGAATTTTTTGTCCCCATCAGGATACAATTTTCTTCATAAAAAGATCGTAGTTTACCCTCGAGACCCAAGCGGATTTATTTGTTGTGTCCTATTGGGTACACCATTCGATTTAAAAGAGGTTTTTAATACAACTATATTTTAATGACAAAATTATTGGACTCTCTCAGACGCCAAATCTTTCTACCGACAGAAATTGATTATTTCCGCAGGAGGCTGATTTTCCACAAGGAATTTTTTCACTACAAAAAAATGTGTTTGATCCCTATCCCAATTTTCAGGACGCCAATTAACCAACTATATATATATATATAAATGAGGTTTCAGATTTCTGTAAATTTTATGTGGGAAATGTTCATTTATGTGGGTAATTATCAAAAGGGGTGAACCGATGTAATAACACCATAGAGGACTATTTTTGGTGTGGAAGAAAATACTTAGGCTCAGAGGACTATTTTTTATCGAAAATATTTTGTTGGTGTGGCATATTCAATTGACTTACATTTTCTACAGAACATACATTGTTTCCACTGATCTATAAATTAATTCGTTTTGCTTACCTAGAAAAGAAAAGAAACAGAAAATTGTGGATTCAATAAATTTTTGCCATGACAAAAGAAATTTTGTTCGCAAATTAAGATATCACAGGTAAATAATTTATGAAAATTTGAATTTGCACTCCATTGCATGCACGATGTGCTTATCGCCAATATAATTTCGAATAGTCAGTCATAAATAAATTTTTTTCTCCATTGTGCGGCTCACCTGGGTATCGTTAGTTTGTATTTTTTGTAAGATATATTTTTGTATGTAAATCCACGAAAAAAATAGAGAATTAAGAAAAAACTCAAACATTGGGCAACAAACACCATAAACGATTGCTTGTTCTTTATTGATTTGTCGTCATAGTCCACGTTTTGTTTGCAGTTCGTCAGTTCAGTTCGAGTGCAGAGAGGGTGTTCGGCCATTGTTTCACAATAAAATGACCCCACGGCGAGGGTTGGCAATATTTTTTTTGGAAAATTTGCGGGAACATATATATGGAGGCTATGTCGAATATGGACCTATATTGAAAATTAGTTAATACACAGAAAACAGTTATTAATGAATATTTTCAAAATTTCATTCACATTTTTTTTAATATAGTTTTTTTCATATTGTACATGGACTACCTCGATTTGAATTCAAATAAAAATTATTATAATCATTAAAAAGTCACTATTTTATTTCCTTTCAATGTAAACTTTTCATTAATATCAAAACTATTTTCTTATTTTGCTCTACTTTACCACAAGTTGCGCGTATTTGCCCTCTCTCTTTTCACAAACAAATGTATTACTGCCAAGAAAAAACTCCACTACCATTATTCATTGTTCGGCTGTATTTTGTTTTCGGGTCGTTTTCCGCCTCTCCCCTACTTGGTATTTTGTTTTTTATTTTTCAACCGTTTATTTATCACACTCACTTAATTTTGTTACAAAATTCGCATATGTATTTTCCAAATTATTTCGATATAAATGCTAAATAAAATATCACGAACAAACACTCATCGCACTCATAAGACGATCAATAAAACATCTAAAAACACCTGTAACCGAGCAGTGCTAGTATGACCATATAGTCACAGCACAAAAATTGATCCTGTCAATTATTCTGATAAGAAAAAAGGATACAAATCAAATTTTTGGATTCAGAGACCCACAATCTAGAGACGCTGAAAGTTTCGTCTCACAATTCGAAAAAAAAATTACAGCACTATTCGAGTTAACATTGTATATGATTTTTCAAAGAAAACATGTATTAAATAAGAATAGAAGAAGAAGAAGAACACATAAAATCAAAATAGAAAAATTCAAACGAAAAAAATTTTCTGTGCCATAGAAACATGCCACCACCACCAAATCACACTCCAAAATGTTTTTGTCACTCTCTCTGCCAATAAACCTGTATTTGAACTTTTATGAATTGCATTCATAAAACACAGAAACCCCGACATTGAAAACACTTTCTGAACACTATTCATGTAATATATGAATTATTTTTTCCGCGTATACATATTTCGCTTCCTGACATTTATGACATTTACAACTTTCATAACGTCGACTCTTTGTGGGGGAGGTGCAACAGAAAGTGGACCAACAGAAAATACCTTTCGCTCTATATCAAAGTTTTCAAATTGAGAATTACTAATATTTGTTGTCTGTATTTTAGTTCCTCACCCACAAAAGCCCCATATTCGCACTTTTTTGCGAAAAAAATTAATTATTGACAAAGATTGAATCGATTGATGGGGATGGCAATTTTTCGAATAAAATTTTCTTCAGCGATGAATTACATTTCTCACCCGATGGCTATGTTAATAAACATAAATGTTATATTTGAGATTCTGAGAATCCTCGATAAATTGAAGAAAGGCCATTACATCCAGAAAAAATCACTGTTTGGTGGGATTATTGGTCCGAAAATGTGATTGGACCCTAATTCGTCGAAAACGACTCTCATCTTCTCATCTCATCTTTTTGGGGTAGTCCCCATATAACCCCATTTTTATAGTATGGAGGGTATATTAATTTTGTCATTCCGTTTGTAACTCATCGAAATATTCATTTCCGACCCTATAAAGTATATATATTCTTGATCAGGGTAAAATTCTACGACGATCCATGTCCGTCCGTCCGTCTGTTGTAATCACGCTATCTTTCGAAGGAATTGAGATAGGGTACTGAAATTTTGCATAGGTTTGTCTTTTGTTTGCAGGCAGGTCATGTTCGAAGATGGTATATATTGGTCCACGTTTAGGTATAGCTCCCATATAACATTACCCCCAATTTTCGATATTTTGGGGTTCTTGAGCGCGTTTTTCAACCGAATACGCTGAAATTTGGTACATTTGGTATTTATTGGGTAGTAAATGCATCCACAAAAAATTATAAATATACCTCCTAATTTTCAGTATTTTGGGGGTTTTTATCGTATTTTTCCACCGAATTGGCTGTAATTTAGTATTTTGAGTTCTTAGTAGGTACCAAATCTCTCCACAAAAAATTATAAATATAGGTCAATTTTTTCGGATCCGATATTTATAATTTTTAATATTTATATTAATAAAAAATTTTTAATATCTCTAATAAAAATTTTAAATATCGGTCAACTTTTTCTGGTAGCCCACATATAAGGGCACCCCAATCATGGGTATTTTGAGGTTCTTGAGCGCGATTTTCAACAGAATTCGCTGAAATTTGGTACATTGGGTTCTTATTGGGTACCAAATATCTCTATTAAAAATTAAAAATATCGGTCCACTTTTTCATTTCAAATACCTGTCAGTATACCTGTGGTGGAGGGTATCCAAAGTTCGACCCTGCCGAATTTAACGCTTTTTCACATGTTTTACGTTCACTTTTGAAACCAAGAAATATAAAGCCAGCATTATATTATATATATATATATATATATATATATATATATATAGCTTTTCCAAATATTTCCTTAATGCAGAATTGACTGTTGTTTTGGGCCAAATGGGTGGTAGACAATGCAAGGCAAAAAAATTAAATCCAATAGACACATGTGACCAATGAGAGACACAAATAAAAAAGAAAACCCGAAACTAAAGTGCACAGAAATACATTTTTTATTGTACTGCTGTTTGTTTTTCATCTATGTAAACATGCAGGGTAGTGAGTTAAAACGCACTGGCAGACAACAACGTCAATTGCAAAAAATGAAAAAAAAAAACAAAACAAAAAACAAAAAAACATTCGTGTGATAAATTATTTATTGCATTCCATAAACGATTAATTGTAATGAATTGCCCATTTTTGCCGACCATAAGCGTATGCATTTGGCTCCCGCCCAGACCACAACCGTCACCTATCTCACACAGAAGGCGATTACACAGTATACAGATACCGGTTTACACATGTCAAGTCGATAGACATGTCTATGCGATAGTGAATGAGCTGGGGAAAATGGAATAGATTTTTGTTTTGAAAAAAAGAAGGATCTGTATGACGCACAAATTTATGCTGCAACATATGTTGAATCATAGTTAGAACAGGAGGGTAGATTATTGTTCGTACAACTTGCGACACATTTTAGGGTGGTGATTCGCTCACACCTCACATACATAGGTATGTGTATTTGATGTTTAATTTTATGCTGACAGTTTGACAATTTAAATGCAAAGGAATCATGGGAGCTGAGTTGAAATTCTGACTCATTTGTCGATAGAGAAATAAAATGGATATTTCACAGAAGTAGGATAATGATAGAATGGCAAGTCTATGAAACTAAACCCACTAAATTGTAATACGGAATGAAAACTAAACATACAGGGTTGTCCATATTCGACGGATCCATCTGGCAACGCCATAACTTTTGACAGAGATGTCAAATCGCTTAATGACATACCGCGTTTGAAGCGTCAGTCCAAGCAGATTTTTACCATGAACCAATACACGCCACGCGAGCGCTCTGAAATAGTTGAAATATACATTAAACAGAAGAAGTCAATTGTGCCGGGACGTTTGATGTCGAAAAGTGGTGATTTGGACTGGCCACCGCCCGATTTGACACCGCCTGACTTCTTCTTGTGGGGATGTTTGAAGTCAAAGGTTTACGTTAACAAGCCAAGGGCCGTAGAAGAGCTCAAGGACAACATTCGTGAAGAAATAGCCGTTGTTCCGGCCGTAATGTTGGCAAAAACGATGGAAGATGCAGCAAAAAGGGCACAATACGTCATCAACGCCAGAGGCGGCCATTTGAGAGATATCATAGGTTATCATTTGATGTAAACAAATCTACTTGGAACAAATTAAATGATTAACATTGCCAACCGCCAAATTTTGATTAAAAAAAAAACATGGGTCCGTCGAATATGGGCAACCCTGTACTATAATCATATCAGGTTATAGGTTATTTTTTAATACTTTACACCATAAAAAGGAGGATATACTAAATTTTCGATTGTAAAAACATGAAATATTTCTCGGACACACAAGAGAATGAATCGAAAGTTTTCAGTAATTTGAAATTGAATGACAATCAACTGACTGTGTACACCATATGAGGGCTACTATATATATTTCGTATCTGCATATTGTCGAGGAATTTTTCCTCCTCCTCTTGAAACACAACATTTTCTTGCATCTGGGTATCGCATCAGGCTGGTACAATGAATGACCTTTAAATTTCTCGTATTAGCCGGTCAAAAGAATGCCGACTTGAGCCGATGTGTTGTCATTGTCATAGAGCCCAGAGATTTGTGCCTCTTGGTAGCTTTTCAAATTTGTCCGAAAACTTCACGCAAACCAACTGAGGTGTTCCTAGGTTATCAAACGGAATATTGTCAGTTTTGATGAAGACAAAGGCGACCATTAATGTGATTTTTTCCGGAAACATATTTAAATAACAAACAGTTAGCGGAGGAGTAGTCGGACGGGGCCGACCATACGATACCCTACACAACTACCACGGAACTCATTTTCTGCGGATGTTTATTCCGAGTCTCGCAATATTCTCTTCCTCTTCCTCACACAGACATATTTTCCGAATATTACGAGTATTCAGTACAGCTATTGTACAGATTCCCTTCACCGTGGGTTGTGTTGTGATGTTCGGCTTTCATTTGTGGTCTATAGATCGACTCGAAAATAACACAAAAAATTAAGTTTTCGGTCCAATTCATCCCAAAATTATTATCTGACCATCACCGAAAATTATAGGCATTGTCCTTGACCATAACTGGAACCTCATGGACCATTTCAAATCGATTAGCGCTATAGTTCCGCTCTCTAGAGTGATAATTGGTTACAAAATAATATACGAATACGGAGATACCTGTAAACATTTAGGTGTAACTCCCACATCCGAGCACATAATTGGTATTAATTTAAAGATCAACCACTCCTTTTGGATATACTATCAAATTCTCGGGTCTATGTCCTTCAGGGGTAAATATATACGCTATAGAATACAAATTTTGTCATTTTTCACACAAAAGTCAGGTCCATTTAACCCGCAAAATATTGACCGATCTTTATCGAAACAGGCATGCTTATTCTCTGGCCCGATCCCCTTCTCCATGCAAAATTTCACGATGTTCGGACCATAACTGCGGCCTCTGGAGCGACCAGAAAAACCGACAAAAATTTAGTATTTGGTCCATTTCATCCCCTAAATATTAACCGATCTTTCCCAAAAACAATAGGGGTCTTCATTGGCCAGAACCCATCCTACATGCACAATTTCGTGAAGATTGGTCCATAACTGTGGCCTGCATCGTATTTACAAATTATAATGGACAGACGGACGGACGGACACACATGTCTAGCTCGACTCAGCTAGTCGAGATATGACGATCGGTATACTTAAAGGTGGGTCTAGGACCAATATTTCGCGGCGTTACAAACTTTTGGGGCTGCACAAAGCTATAATACCCTGACAACATAGTTGTGTAGGGTATAAAAAATCGATTTTTTAAACCGAGAAGGTTGGGGTCCCCTTAAGTCAACTTTTTTGGCAAATTGATTTTTCAAATCTGACCCACTAATTCGAATGGTTAACATGAAGACATTCAGATTATAATAAGACCTTCAGGTCTTCTATAAGAAGAGCTCCAGGTATACTCTAAGAAAACTTCCAGTACAAATACCACCAGGTCTTCTATAGGAAGGTTCCCAGGAAAACATAATTCGGAAAATATGCCGCAGAAGAGCAGTTTACATCTAATAGGTCAATAGATTACGAATATCGCGAAATATTATCCAAAATCGGAATATAGATCTGCAGAAACTTAGAGCACAGTGGTAGTTGTGTATAATAATATATAATAAAACCTCCAGGTCTTCTATAAGAAGAGCTCCAGGTATACTCTAAGAAAACTTCCAGGACAAATACCACCAGATCTTCTATGGGAGGTCCCCAGGTCTTTGATAAGAAAACCCCCAGGTCTTCTACCTTGGGGAAAACATAATTCGGAAAATATGCCGCAGAAAATCAGTTTACCTCTAATTGGTCAATAGATTGCAAATATTGTGAAATATTAACCAGAATCGGAATATAGATCTGCAAAAACACAGTGGTAGTTGTGTAGGGTTCATATGGTCGGTGCCGTCCATTATGAAAGCTGTTATAGCACAGAATGCACTCGGCTAGAAGAAGGTCGGGACTGGGACTCTTCATAGTTGAATAGTGGACAGGGGAGATCCATAAAAGGGGGTTTCGAAATATAACTGAGTCTTTGAACTCGTTAAATTCCAACTCTCGACTAACAACAAAGATCTTGAAACCATAAAAGCCAGAATATCCAAAATAGTTATATCGAAAACTGTTGAGTATATACACTTTGATACGGCATAAATGTGCCTCATAGGAATTTTGGTCCTAGACCGCATGTTTCTTTATTTAGCTCCAATCCGAAGATGGGATGCATTGGTCCCCACCTTCGGGTACCTCCCCCACAAAGGGTCAACATATTCAATATTTATAAAACCAATATTAGGTAAATGCAATGTCGTATTCAATCCAAACAGTGCACGTCATAATATTTCTTTCAAACTCAAATTAAATTCGAAAATATGGAAAATAGGTCCACTCCTTCTGGCACCTGCCTCAAAATACCGACAAATGGAAAATATTTTATATGTGAGTAATTTGCTTTTGAAACCACAGAATGGATAACCCAATACCATTTATATTATCCATGTATTACCAACGGGTTTTCAACTGTTTCCGGCAATCATAAATCGGCATAACGCCACATCACTATGTATAACACTCCCCCATAAAGCTTCACTTCTGAATATCATCACATCAGATTTCGAACCGCAAAAGGGATACTCGAACACTAATTATTGGCCAGATATTTTTTTTATCATATTCTAAAACACATTTCTCTACAACAACAACAACATAAACACTTCAAACCAAATGTTGGCTGCATACTCGGTCATACGTAAAAACTCACTTCTACTCGTACATACATACATACGCTGTATATGTACCGAACCCAACTTGAGTTGATAACCTTGAGAGCGTTTTATGCGAAAGTTCAATGAATTGCTTACTTCCACATTTGTGCAAGGAGGAATATTTCTTGTTCTTGTTCATCTCGATGTCGTTGTCGATGTTGTTGTTATAAAATGGAGAGTATTAACATCATCTGCGATGAACAAACGCAGCAACAACAACACCACCATCCAGCCAGCCAGCCAGATTATAATCATCATCATGTTGGTTGGTTGGTTTGGTCAAAAGCCCAGTTCCCAGTTGTGATAGCTGGACACTAAGAATTTATTCCCAAATAAGGAAAATGGTGAAATACAAGAGAACAAGAATAACACAAAGAAGGAAGAGAGAAATATTAAAGACCATAACATAATTACGAAATGGTTAATAATGATGATGCAAAAACAAATAAAGTAGAAATAAAAAAAGGATTCTCAAATGTGCAACTACAAAACATAAATCCACAAAAGAAGATGAACCAGAACACAATGAACCAAACAAAACAAGGAAAATAAACCACAAACAAACATTATGATCATAGGGAAGCATTACAGGCTTGATTGGGTCCCTAAGATGGAGGTAGACCGATTAGATACCCCCTATCCACCAAAGTATAATTTTCACGTTCATCAACAAGGACTATTTCACAGTATTCCTGAACCATTTGAAAGACGCCAATTGACTCAATAGGTCAGATAGAGACCAGTGAGCGGAGCAGTATAGTGGGACGGGCCCGACCATATGATACCCTACACAACTTCCACGAAAAACTAACTTTCTGTGGATCTATATTCTGAGCTTGGGCAGTATTTCGCGATATTTGAACCATCTGGACCAACTATTAACCGCTCTTTACCCAAAACAATAGGGGTCTTCATTGGCCAGAACACATCCTACATGCAAAATATCGTGAAGATTGGTCCATAACTGTGGCCTGTATCGTGTTTACAAAATAAATACACATATCTAGTTCGACTCAGCTAGTCGAGATGTGACGATCGGTATACTTAAAGGTGGGTCTAGGACCAATATTTCGCGGCGTTACAAACTCTTCGGGCTGCACAAAGCTATAATACCATGACAACATAGTTGTGTAAGGTATAATAAGATATATTCTATAGTAAGAAAAACCTGCAATAGGTCCTAGATAACCTCCAGTAAAATCCCTGTAACAATTTTCTTTGGGGCTTCATTAACTAGACGACCCTCTATATTTTTTACACGCTACACAACAATGTTGCCAGGGTATTATAGCTTTGTGCAGCCCCAAGAGTTGGTAACACCGCGAAATATTGGTCCTAGACCCACCTTTAAGTATCATATCTCGACTAGGTTAGTCGATCTAGAAATGTGTGTCCGTCCGTCTGTCCATTATAATTTGTACAGGCCATAGTTATCGTCAAGAAATTTTGCATGTATTACCGATTCTGGCCAAAGAAGACCCCTATGGTTTTTGGTAATAATCAGTTAAATTTAGGGGATGGACCAAATGGACGAAAAACTGAATTTTTTCCCTGTTTTTCTTATCTCTTTAGAGGCCACAATTATGACCCGAACTCCATGAAATTTTACACAGAGAGAAGGATATGTTCATAGGATAAGTATTACAGTTTTGATGAAGATCGGTCAATATTTAGCGGGTAAAATGGACCCAGACTTTTGTGTGAAAAATTACAAAATTTGTATTCTATATCGAATGTAGTTATTCCTGATGGACACAGATCCAGGAAGTTGATAGTATATCCAAGAGGGGTGGTTAACCTTAAAATTGATACCAATTATATTGTCATATGTACTCGGATGTGGGAGTTTAATATTTACAGGGGTCGACGTATTCTAATATTGTTCAATATTACTATTACCCCACTAGAGGGCGGAAATGGAGCCTTAACCGCTTTGAAATTTTACGTGAAGTTCCGCTTTTGGCATGAAGTTCCGCTTTTGGCCTGTAATTTTTACGTTATGTTGAGATGATATTTAGGGGATGCAATGAACCGAATTTGTCCGATTTTCTAGTCGCTCTAGTGACAGAACATCACACATTTTGTTCATAGAACGGCTGTATAAATGATGATCGGTCAATATTCCGAGGGTCAAATCAACCAAATCCTAATGTGGCCAAATTTTTAGTTTATGACGTAAATATTTACTTCAGGAAAACAATATTTGGAAAATAGGCCAGGGTAAAAAAGTGGAATTCTTGACCTATAATCGATCAAAAGAATGCAAATATTGCGAAAAATTATCGGAATATACATCCGCAAAAACTTAGACTTTAGCGGCAGTTGTGTAGGGTATCATATGGTCGGCCCCGTCCTACTTTACTACTCGGCTCACTGGTTTTTTCATAGAGAGGCTATGACGAGAATCTTCTACGAAGCCTAACAACTAAGACAAGTGAAAAAAGTTAAAGTCAGGCCGAACAAAGTTCGGAAAATACCAAAATTGGAAAATACCAAAATTGAACCTATAATGATAAACGGATTTATGTAAACCATTATGTACACCAAATACAACCATTTTTAATGAGGATTATTCCAAAAATTTGAAAACCTCAAAGCATGGACTGATACTAATAACGCGAGGTAGAGTATAAAATCCTCAAACTACTGCAATTTAGATTGCAAAGTTATATGAGGCTATGCCTAAAGGGAGACCAATTTTGATTACATAGTGTAGGAATTAGCGAATATTTGGGATTATCATTATATGAGGGCTATGCCTAATTAATGACCGATATATATCAATTTCGAACCTAATATTTTAGTTATGTATCATTATATAGAGGATATGCCTAAATGCCTGCCGCTATACATGAAATACAAATTTCAGAATTTGTTATGGATATTTTTCCTAAAAACCCCAAAAAGCGAACCGATATTGACGACGCATGGCAGGATGGAAAATCCCCAAAATACTGCAATTTTAAGGTTACAGTTATAAAAGGCCATCACCACTGTTTTTATTTCGAGGGGTTAGGTGGAAACTGCTGATTCAACATAAAATGTTTCATTGCAGAAAAAATGTAGGCGATACCTAAATGGGGAGCAATATTGATTACATCTTGTATGAATTACCGAACCTTTGAAGTTATCATTTATACACAAAATCCCAAATTACAAAAAAATGGCTGAAAAACTCGTTCAAGAACCCCAAAATACCGAAAATTGGGGGGTACCCTTATATGGGGGCTACCTGAAAAAATTGACCTATTTGGTAATTTTTAGTGGAAAGATTTGGTACCCAAAAATAACCCAAAGTACTAAATTACAGCCAATTCGGTCGAAAAATACGATCAGAATCCGCAAAATACCGAAAATTTGGGGGTATCGTTATATGGGGACTACCAGAAAAAGTGGACCAACATATTTATAATTTTTAGTGGAGTGATTTGGTACCCAATAAGAACTCAATATATAGAAACCTAAATTACCGAAAATTGGGGGTACCCTTATATGGGGGCTATCCGAAAAAATGGATCTATATTTCTAATTTTTAGTCGGGAGATTTTCGATTCCATAATGACAAATTACAGCGAATTTGGTTGATAAAGGCGCTCAAGAACCTCAAAAAACCGAACCAGTGAGCGGAGCAGTATAGTCGGACGGGGCCGACCATACGATACCCTACACAACTACCACGAACTCTAACTTTCTGAGGATGTTTATTCCGAGTCTGAGTAATATTTCCTGATATTTGCCCCCTCTTGTACAGCCCCCTCTTGTACAGCCCCCTCTTGTACAGTCCTTCTAATTACTTGTCCAGATTACCTTCACGGTGGGTGTGTTGTGATTTTCGGATTATACTCTACTCGAAAACACACAAAAAATTATGTTTTCGGTCCATTTCATCCCAAAATTTTAATCTGATCATCACCGAAAATTGTAGGCGTTGTTCTTGACCATAACTGGAACTTCATGAAAAATTTCAAAGCCATCAGCGCGATATTTCTCCCTTTAATGTGGTAATGGATTACTAAATAATATCTGAATACGTAAGCACATGTAAATATTTGACTGTAACTCCCACATCTGAGTAGATACATCACTATATTTGGTATCAATTTAAAGGTCAACCACTCCTATTGGATATGTTATCAACTCCTAGGGTCTACATCCTCCAGGAGTAAATATATATGCCATAGAATACAAATTTTGTCATTTTTCACACAAAAGTCAGGGTCCATTTGACCCGCTAAATATTGACCGATCGTTATCAAAACATGCACGCTTATTCTCTGACCCGATCCCCTTCTCCATGCAAAAATTCGCGGTGTTTGGGCCATAATTGCGGCCTCTGGAGCGACCAGAAAAACCGACAATATTTAAGTATTTGGTCCATTTCATCCCCTAAATATTAACCGATCTTTAACAAAAACAATAGGGGTCTTCGTTGGCCAGAACCCATCCTACATGCAAAATTTCGTGAAGATTGGTCCATAACTGTGGCCTGTATCGTGTTTACAAATTATAATGGACAGACGGACGGACGGACGGACGGACACACATGTCTAGATCGACTCAGCTAGTCGAGATATGACGATCGGTATACTTAAAGGTGGGTCTAGGACCAATATTTCGCGGCGTTACAAACATTTGGGGCTGCACAAAGCTATAATACCCTGACAACATAGTTGTGTAGGGTATAAAAATGGGGGGTACCCTTATATGACAGCTATGCCTAAACGTGGACCGATATACCCGATATCATCGAACTTGACCTGCCTGCAGCGACTCTATGCAAAATGTTGGCGATCTATCTCAATTCGTGATAACAACAGACAGACGGACATGCGTAAATCGTCATAGAATTTTACGCTGATCAAAAATATATATACTTTATAGGGTCGGAAATGGTTATTTCAATGCGTTACAAACGGAAAACCAAAACTAATATTCCCTCCATACTATGGTAGAGGGTATACAAATGTCAAATTGAGATTTACAAGTTTTCAAAATGTTGATCCTTTTGGGGGTATCAAAACGGACATTCCATACCATTTTTATTGGATTATCAAGTTTTCAAAATGTTGATCCATTGTGGAGGAGGTAGCAGTAGAAGTGGACGGATGGGTCCCATTTTTCGATTTGATCTTTTCAAAATGTTGATCCATTGTGGAGGAGGTAGCAGAAGAAGTGAACGGATGGGTCCCATTTTTCGATTTGATCTAGGCTATGCAAAAATATTAAGTTGTAGAAAGTTTTGATGAAATTGGATGTTCCGTTCGCTCCCTATGATAGTTACATAGTTTCAAAATTTCGACCCTTTGTGGAGGAGGTACTAGAATGAGTGGATAGATAAGTCCAATATCCAAGTAATATACCGGCATGATTACTATATTAGGTCTTACAAAGTTTAGTATGAATCGGGTGCATAATATATAAAATGCATTTTCAGCTCAATTTTGACTATTTTTTGGAGGTAACAGAAGGAGTGGGCCGATTTTCCCCATCTTCGAATCTAATTTGAGCTCAGCTCAATTTTGTCTATTTTTTGGAGGTAACAGAAGGAGTGGACCGATTTTCCTCATCTTCGAATCTAATTTGAGTTCGAAAGAAATGTGCACATTTTGGATCCAATCGGACATTGCATTAGCCCATCATCAGACTTGATTTAGGTTTGGTAGAAAGGTGAAATGTTGGATTCAAATCGGTTAGCCCGTTGATATTATAAAATTAATTTCCAGCAAAAATTTGACCATTTAGTGGGGAAGTTAGCAGAAGGAATGGGCCGGTTTTTACCATCTTCGAAGTAGGAAGGACATTTGTAAATCCAAATTGTGTGAAACGGATTTGGTCCAAAGAAACAGGGAGTTAAAAACCAATATTTCAATTGGGCACATTTTTGCTGTAGTAAAGTGTATAGAGCCTCCTTAGCCACAAGACTGAGCGTATAAAAATAATTGTTCATCAAGAACTATACTGTTACCTTTGAAGTAATCCAACTTAGATTTAATAAACGCATGCCAATATATTTTTCAATCCTCAAAACACTTCTTAAACTCACTTTTGCCGACTATTTTTAATAACTCCTTCATATTTTGTGTCGTTTATAGACCCTTCCATTGAACTACTCTCAATAATTTAGCTCTTGATGAAAGTCCGTCATAGTTGTTATATATATAGGGTCTCATATATAATTTATGTTTCTAAACTGTTTTCATTTGATTTGAAACTATATATAGCCCAAAACATTTTTTGCAGAAAAAAAACACGGACAGAATAGAGAGCCCTTGCTGAGCCAATAACACATGTCTGTACACAGCGAAATAAATGGCTCATGAAAAGCTGACCGGAAGAGAGGCGGAAAGAAGGTGGATTATTGTTTCAACGGGATATAACAATGACGCCAAAATATAAATACACAACTTTTTTTCGGCGAAGGTGGTAACGAAAAAGAAAAACAATTGTGGGGCCAACTTTAAATGTTGGCCACACTCCAGAATACAAAAAAAAAAAAACAACAATTCTAAATTAAAGCTAAGATAACACAAAATCCACTAAGAGGACGTGGAAAGAGAATTTCAGAAAGAAAGAAAACACAGTCCTCTTCCTTTTTCCTTATTTTGAAAAGATGATGAAAAACAAAGTAACAGCTAAAAACAAAGAGGAAAAAAGAAAAAAAAAAACACACAAACAAGCCATCAACCATTTTTTTAACTCAACAAAGTTTGTACTCTCGCTTTCTCTGCGCTACAAAAAACGTCAGTAAAACAAAAACCACTAAGACAGAATTTTATAGATTATAGAAAGGAAGAAAAAAACTCGAATTTAAAACTCAAACACTTGTGTCTCGATGCAATTTTCAAAGGCATTTTAACATAATCGCCAAATAGGGGTTGATTCAAGGCATCAAGGAAACTCCGACAAACTTTAGTCAAGTTGAGGTAAATATAAAAAAAAAAAACTTTTCGGGGGCTGAGTGGCGACAATCACAAAATAAACAAGTGAAATAGCGTTAAGTTCGGCCGGGCCGAACTTTGGATACCCTATACCTACTGACAGGTATTAGAAATGAAAATGTAGGAACATACCAAAACGTGGACCTATACAAACATTTCTACAAACAGACTATGTAAACCAAAATGTACACCAAATTAGAGCAATTTTAAATGGGGATTTTTCCTAAAATCTGAAAGCTCCAAAACGTGGACCGACTGATAACGCATTGTAGAGTATACTGTAATTTAGATTATAAATGTATATAGGCTATGCCTAAAGGGGGACTAATATTGATTACATAGTGTAGAAAGTAGCGAATATTTGGGGACATCATTATATGAGGGCTATGCCTAATTAATGACCGGTAAATGCTATTTTAAACCCAATTTTCAATAATTTCTTATATTAATTCTTTCGTTCAGGAGGTATAATTATATGGAGGAGATGCCTAATTGTCTGTCGATTATTGTCAGGTTAGAGTTTATTTCCACGATATCTTTAGAAGGGGGATGATTATAACATATGACTTAATCGTCTTTGTAGGGTAAAAACTGACTATTCCCAGTAAAGACTATGGCAGAATAGAATGGGGACACAACCCCCATCACCGGAACAAATCAGATAACTATTTAAATATAAAAACCAGTAAGGAAAGTAGTAAAGTCGGACGGGGCCGACTATATGATACCCTTCACCACTATGGGTATATTAAACAGGACTATTAACATGAAATTGGATGAAATAAAATATGTGATATTTATCTATATGTGAATCTACCTAGATCTATCCATAAAGTATGTAAATCGACTTCAAACAAATATAAATAGGTCATCCGTTGAGCTATGTCTGTACTTCTAGAAAACACAACTTCGTAATTCTATGCTAAATTTTGTACGTTGTGCAAAATTTGATGTCAATCTGACTAACATGAGGAGTATGATGCCCAATTTACTTGAAATCAAGCGAAACTATATATCGAAGCTCTATCCAAATATTAAGCAATTTCAAACAAACTTGTCACTGGTTAGGTTATACTAATTTCAGAACGTTTTGTTCCTATTTGTTCCTTGGTGCGTCAATTACTTAAAATCAATCTATAATAAAAGGGAGCTATATTTAAATCTGGACCGATTTTCACGAAACAAGGCAGACATCACTCTAGGCTCAATTCAATACGTTATGCCAAATTTCGTGCAAATCGAAAGATAAATAGCGAGTTTGGTGCACCATTTACATGAAATCGGATGAACTAAATGTGGGAGCTATATAGAAATCTGGAACGATTTTCTCGAAACTTGGCAGACATCACTCTAGGCTCAATTCAGTACGTTATGCCAAATTTCGTGCAAATCGAAGGATATATAGGGACTTTGGTGCACCATTTATATGAAATCGAATGAAAATATATATGGGAGCTGTATCTAAATCTGGACCGATTGTCTCGAAACTTGTTAGACATCATTCTAGGCTTAATTCAAAACGTTATGCCAAATTTCGTGCAAATCGAAAGATATATAGGGACTTTGGGGCACCATTTACATGAAATCGGACGAAACTATATATGTGAGCTATATCTAAATCAGGACCGATTTTCATGAAACTTGGCAGACATCATTCTAGGCCCAATTAAGTAAGTTATGCCAAATTTCATGCAAATCGAAAGATATAGAGGGACTTTGGGGCACCATTTACATGAAATCGGACGAAACTATATATGGGAGCTATATCTAAATCTGGACCGATTGTCTCGAAACTTGGCAGACATCACTCTAGGCTTAATTCAAAACGTTATGCCAAATTTCGTGCAAATTCAAAGATATATAGGGACTTTGGGGCACCATTTACATGAAATCGGACGAAACTATATATGGGAGCTATATCGAAATTTGGACCGATTTTCACGAAACTTGGCAGACATCATTCTGGACCTAAATGATTAGGCTGTACCAAATCGAAAGTTATATAGGGACCGTTTACATTAAATCGGTTAAATATATATATGGGAGCTATATCTAAATCTGAACCGATTTTTCCCAATTTCAATAGGAATAAGTGACCTATGCCAAATTTCATCAAATTCGGATCATAAATGCGATCTGTACATTGTTTACAATTTAACATGAACAGACAGACAGACGGGCGGACGAACGGACATGCATAAATCGGCTTAGAAAGTGATTCTATGCATATTCTCAAAAGGAACCATGTGTCTATCTCGTTTCCTTTTGCCTGTTACAAACATATGCACAAAGACATAATACCCTGTACCACAGTGTGGTACAGGGTATTATGCATTATCAGCAAATTCGATTGAAAAAAATTTGAGCGAATTCGGTTGAAAAGAACCCCAAATACTGAAAATGGAGGGGGGTACCCTTATATGGGAGCTATGCCTAAACGTGGACCGATATAGCCCATTATCGAACTTGACCTGCAAACAAAAGACGACTCTATGCAAAATTTGGCGTTCAATCTCAATTCGTTTAGACGCTAGAGTGATTACAACAGACAGACGGACATAGATTTTATATTTCATAGAATTTTACGCTGATCAAAAAAATTTATACTTTATAGGGTCGGAAATGATTATTTCGATGCGTTACAAACGGAAAAACAAAACCAATATACCCTCCATACTATGGTGGAGGGTATAAAAAAAACAAGGTATCAACACTTACCGAGGAAGGGCTGAACGTAACGCGTGCGAATGCTATTTTAGACTCTAGAGTATGGTTTTTACTGACATATTGCCTTAATTTAAGTAAATTGGCGTATGACTTACCTGTAAATAAGAGAAAGGAAAATAACAATTATTAATTAATATGCATATGTATATGAAAAATTAATAATAAATTTAGATATTTACAGTCACAGCTATAGACAAACATCTGTGGCTCTAGACAATATCATCATTTTGACCAGGAACCACCACCACCCCGATGTTCTATTAAAAAAAAATATTGCCTAACTTGAGTTGTGGTCCTTTTATCCTTACATATTTTAATTTATTTTTAGTTTATTTTTTATTCGTGTACTTTTGAAATAGCTATAATACAATTTTAAAGCCAAAACATGCTTTATTTCAACTTTAAATACAAATATTAACCTTCGAATAGTATAGTCTGCGATTATTCAATTTCCATTTAAGGGAACCCCACCCATTCTCGATATTAATTTTTCAAGATTTTCAATGGGCTGGTAAATCAATACCAATGCTTGTTAAGGTTTGTAACTTTGCACATATGTAATTGAAGATTTAAAAAGGAAGAAAAATAATTTACAAAAAAATTTTGGTGTTGTTTTGTTGTTGTTTTTTTTGTAATTAAAGAAAAGCCCTTATTTTCGATGGCGGGCATGATAACTCCTCACTGGAACATCGGAATCCGAAAATTCCAACGGTGTTAGAAAGAGTACATGTCTGGCTCTCGTATGAACTAGGATTATTGACTTCGCTCTAAAATTAACAAAATGGTGGACCTTTGAAAAAATATTTTTGGAAAATCGCCGAATTTTTACCAAAACCCAAGTCAAAAAATAAGGAAGATCTTCACCGATTGGCTTTATCCTAGTTCATTTGAAGTCGATTGGGTTATTAGTTTTTGAGTTATCGTGCCCGACATTCGCAAAAAAATGTTTAGAGAAAAACGCGTTTAAAGTTTGAGAAGCCCTTCAGCCGTCACTTGATGCTGACACAATAAATCGGCTATATCTTCAAGACTTCTTGAGATTTTCATTTGAAATTTTGTAGGGACATTCTTTAATTAGTGTAGATTCGAATTATATCAACAAAATTTTTGACCCCGAGAATGGGGGGGGGGGTCCCCTTAATAATACAACCACACTCAAATATTATTACAATATCCAATCCCCAAGCATTTATGGCGATTCTCAACATAATCTCATTTCAAGAGCTCGCATGATTTGCTGATCATCGATTTGCAACCTCAGTATAGAATTCATTGTAAATGAAAATATTCACACTAGTCCATGTGTAAATTTTAATATTTTCGTATAAATAATAAAAACAATTGCTACATATGTACACATTTCTAAAAAAAAAACCCTACACAAATAACAAAATAAAATATGCAAAACTATCGTTTACATTGAAACATATTTTTCGGGATGGAGTGAAGTGCTAATCTACTTGACCAATGAACGAATGTTAAATGTTTTGCATTCGCTTTAATTGAAATCATATTTAATGGGATTTTCGGTTTAGCAGCACATTTTGTTTAGATTTCCAATCGATTTAACAG
Source organism: Musca vetustissima (assembly GCF_032173495.1). Classification (NCBI taxonomy): domain Eukaryota; kingdom Metazoa; phylum Arthropoda; class Insecta; order Diptera; family Muscidae; genus Musca; species Musca vetustissima. The sequence goes on from NW_026880276.1 coordinate 162,033, forward strand.
TGACCAATCAATTGAAGTGAACAGGAAAAAAAATTGAGTGCACAGCATCCAACAATCACTAGCAAATGAAGTTTTCATAAAAATGGATGTCGCCTTCTTTTTAAGACCTGAGCAGATTCAAATCGAATTATAATAGTGTCAGATGTGGTTGTTGTTGTTTTTCTAAGTATATGTGGTCCATCGAGGGAAGAAGGAAATTACCGCAAACAATAAAAACCCAATGGTAGGGTTAAATAATGTTTTATGAAACCCTGTAGATGTCCGCACACATTCCACATGAATGCTGTATTGTAGTCAAAGTAGTAGTACTAAAATAAAATTCTGCTACAGTGGAGCCCTATTCGAACGTTTTAAACGATGATAGGTAAGGATTTTTAATAGGTGACTATGAAGGCGTGAAGAATGGCCTTTATATAAAAATATAGACCTCTTCAAGGCGTAAATTTTTTTAAGTAATATTTTTTCAAGACCTTTTCAAAGCGTGAATTTTTAATAATCTCTTCCCAAGGTCTTTTCAAGGGTGGATTTTTAAATACTGCTATTCAATCTGTGGATTTTTTAAATATTCTTTTTCCAAGACCTGCTCAATGCCTGGATTGTTCAAATATTTTCAATTTCCTCTTCAAGGCGTGGGTTAAGAAGTTCAAGACCTCCTCAGGGTCTGAATTGTTTCATTTTTTTCCATAGCCTCTTCAAGGCGTGGGTTAAAAAATTCTACACAAATAACAAAACAAAATATGCAAAACTATCGTTTACATTGAAACATATTTTTCGGGATGGAGTGAAGTGCTAATCTACTTGGCCAATGGACATGAATGAATGCTGTATTGTAGTCATAGTAGTAGTACTAAAACAAAATTCTGCTACAGTGGAACCCTATTTGAAAGTTTTAAGCGATGATACATAAGGGCTTTTCGGTAACTGTGGAGATAGAAATTACACTGTACTATTATAGCTAATAATATTTTTAAGCTTTATATTTTTCCTCCGCATGGAATTTATATAAAAATATACCCCTCTTCAAGCCGTAAGTATTTTTTAAATAAATTTTTCCAAGAACTTTTCAAGAGGAGGACTTTAAAATACATTTTTCCAAGAACTATTCAAACCTCGGAATTTTTAATATTTTTTTCAAAATGTGTGGATTTAAAATTAAAAAACCCAAGATCTCCTCAAAGTCTGGATTGTTAAAATATTTTTTTCCATTATCTATTCAATGCCTGGATTTTTGTACAATTTTTTCCAAGACATCTTCGGGGCGTGGATTTTTCAAATAATTTTTTGCAAGACCTTTTCAAACTGTCGATTTTTTAAATCATATTTTCCTAAGACTTACTCAAGGCCGACATTGTTTGTTTAAATATTTTTCCATCACTTCTTCAATGCGTGGTTTAAAAAAGGGGCTGGATTGTTAAAATATTTTTTCGTGGCCTCTTCAAGGCGTGATTTTTTTTAAATAATTTTTTCCAAGATATCTTCGAGGCGTAGATTATAAGATTTTTGCAAGACCTTTTGAAGCTGTGGATTTTTTAAATATTTTTTTCTGTGACCACCTCAGAGCTTGGATTGTTAAAATATTTTTCAATGACCTCTTTGAGGCGTGGATTTTTTAAATATTTTTTTCCACGACCTTCTTAAGGTCTGGATAGTTTAAATATTTTTTTCCCGACCTTCTCAAGGGCTGGATAGTTTAAATATTTTTTTCCACGACCTTCTTAAGGCCTGGATAGTTTAAATATTTTTTCATGGCATCTTTAAGGCGTGAATTTTTTAATAATTTTTTCCTAGACCTCCTCAAGGCCTGGAGAGTTTTAAAATATTGTTTCCAAGACATCGTTGAGGCTTAGATTTTTATAGCCTACACAACTATGTTGTCAGGGTATTATAGCATTGTAGTTTGTAACGCCGCTGTGGTTTTTTTAAATATTTTTTTCTGTGACTTCCTCAGAGCCTGGCTTGTTAAAATATTTTTCCATGACCTCTTCAAGGCGTGGATTTTTCAAATAATTTTTTAAATACATTTTTAAATTGTGTTTTTTAATAATTTTTTCAAGACTATTCAAACATTTTTTCCATGACCTCTTCAAGGCGTGGGTTTAAAAGGCGTTGATTTTTCAAATAATTTTTGGCAAGGCCTCCTCAAATAATTCTTTTGCAAATCCGCTTTGAGGCGTGGATTTTTTAAATATTTTTTTCCACGACCTCCTCAAGGCCTGGATAGTTTTAAAATATTGTTTCCAAGACATCGTTGAGGCTTGGATTTTTTAAATTATTTTTTTTTTCAAGACATCTTCCAGGCGTGGCGTTTTTTCCAAGACCTCTTTAAGGACCGGATTCAAAGAAAGAAGGAAGGTCTATTCAAAGCTTTAAATTGTTTCAAAAATCGTTTATACGTCCTACTCAAAAAAATCTTTTATACGTCCTACTCAAGGCATAGATTCTTTATATTTTTCTCCAAGACCTATTCAAAACCCCCCGAGGGGGGTTTTTTGAAATATTTGTTTCGAAGTCCGATTCTAGGCCAGTATTTTTACATTACATTCTATAAGGCGTGGAGTTTGTAAATTATTTTTTCGGGGCTCTAAGGTTTTCGCATAGACAAGCAAGAGGTGACTTCTAATACACGACAAGATGATTTCTCAGACCATAAGAACCAGAATGTATTCTATGCATGAAGATCAGATGGTATTCGTACAGACGACCAAAAGGTGTTCTCATGGAAGATTCGACCTTATGATCTCAATCAAGACGACAAGATGATCTTCCAGTGGAAGACCACAGATATTTTTCCCGAAAAGGTAAAGCATGAAAGAAAATTCTTCCCAAAGAAATTCTGAACTCCTTCTTACGGAAGATCAGTACGACGGTAAAACCCAGATGGTCCATCCATATATATGTACGACGAAAAGATGTTATCATGAATTATTTTCCCAGAAGATGAATGAAGTCCTGAACGATGGTAAAATCCATATGATCTACTCTTAAATATCAGACGATTTTATCATAGATGATGTGATTAATTTCTCTTACAAGTCCAGAAATTCTTCACCCAGAATAGCAGAAGAATTTCAGATTAGAGGCCTTCGCTTAAAATACATTAAACTATTTTCATAGAAGTCCAAATGACTTCGCTCGGATGGTATGAAGTTTCGCTTCGCCTTCGCTTAAAATACATTAAACTATTTTCATAGAAGTCCAAATGACTTCGCTCGGATGGTATGAAGTTTCAATCCTTATTTTTCAATTTAAATGGGTGAAATTTGACCTAACGGGAAGACTTCTTTAGGAAGACCCTCAGGTATTATCGTGGAAGACCAGAATAACTTCTCACAGAAGATCTAAAAGTTCTGAAGTTCTTCTGAATGATGACAAGATGGTGTAGTCAAAAAAGATTACAATGACTTCTTTTCATAGAAGATCTTCTCCTTAGAAGGACACCCCATGTTACCATAGATGATGTGATTAATTTATCTTAGAAGTCCAGAAATTCTTCGCCCAGAATAGCAAAAGAATTTCAGATTAGAGGCCTTCGCTTAAAAGGCATTAAACTATTTTCATAGAAGTCCAAATGACTTCCCACGGATGGTATGAAGTTTCAATCCTTATTTTTCAATATAAATGGGTGTAATTTGACATAACGGGAAGACTTCTTTAGGAAGATCCTCAGGTATTATCACAGAAGAACAGAATAACTTCTCACAGAAGATCAAAAAGTTCTGAAGTTCTTCTCAATGATGACAAGATGGTGTTGTCAAAAAGATTACAGGGTCTTCTTTTCATAGAAGATGTTCTCCTTAGAAGGACACCCCATCCTCAGTGTATGTTACCCACAAGTTATTTTTTTACCCCTACAAAAGAAATCTGATTTCATAGACATTTAACAACAGAAAAAAGTATGACTACAAAGGTTTTACTGTAGTCACTATACCGTATTTGATAGCAAGAAACAGAAAAAAGTGATTGCGAAAAAACCCTTTCTCCCTACAACAGAACCTTCTTCACAGTTTACATCAAAATATTCATATCAATGTGTGTGTATGTGTGTGCATTGTAATAATAACTAGCCATACATATGCATGTAGTATATGGTAAATATGCATAACTGAGGTTTAACACCCTAGGCTACAACTTTACCACAATACCAATGGACAACAAACATTATCCAAAGTGGATCGGTATCAGATGTGTCAGTAGCAAGCATACGGATGCACTTGTGCATCCTGTCCAACATCATCACATCAATCTTTTTTGCTACTGTTGCTCGTGTTGTTGTAGTTTTGGCCCTATCAAAACTTTATGATGATTGAATGAACGAAGCAATGACTGACGGACTGAATGGCAATCAGAAGCAGAAGTATTAAAAGTCATTATCATGTGGAAAGTGTTGTTTTTGGTTTTTATTTTGCGTTGTTTTATAATCGTATCGAAAACAACAACAGCACCATCAACAACAGTAACATGATCGTCATGCGCCCCAGATAATATGTACATGGAACTGCCAACAGACCCATAAACAAGTTACATCTCCCCATCCATACTTGCATCCATGTGTACTTTTGACCGCAAAACATTAAGGACTTCTTCTTCTGCTGCTGCTGCTCGTTTCACATTACAATTTTCATGGCAGATAGGTGGCTCCGACTGCTGCTGTCCCAACAATCAATTCTGCAGATGACAACACCTGCAGCTATCTCCTTTTGCATGACTGCATTCATTGGCCTTTTTCTGTTAGCCTGGCAGTCCGTGGTTTGGCCAGGTAGGAAGATGAGCTGCTGCGTCATTATTGACATTTTGCAAATGAGAACAACAGCTGCGTGGTATCCACTTCGCATAGCCTGCAAGTTTTGAAAAGGGACAATAATTGAATTGAAAGTTGCAACAATAATTATCAATTGTTTCCAAGGGATATTTCAGGGGCTAATGAAAAAGTAAGAGGGTGTTGTGGGGTCTTAATAACTTTGCAATGTGTGAATTGGAGGTTGGGTCCTTTTTATACCCTTCACCACACTATGGTACAGGGTATTATGTCTTTGTGGATATGTTTGTAACAGGCAAAAGGAAACGAGATAGACACATGGTTCTTTTTGAGAATATGCATAGAATCACTTTCTAAGTCGATTTATGCATGTCTGTCCGTCCGTCTGTCTGTCCATGTTAAATGGTAAACAAAGTACAGGTCGCATTTATGATCCGAAGTGGATGAAATTTGGAATATGTCATTTATTCGGCCCAAGGACGAACCCTATTGAAATTGGGAAAAATCGGTTCAGATTTAGATATAGCTCCCATATATATATTTGTCCTATTTAATGTAAATGGTCCCTATATATCTTTCGATTTGCACGAAATTTGGTACAGCCTAATAATTTAGGTCTAGAATGATGTGTGTTAAGTTTCCTGAAAATCGGTTCAGATTTAGATATAGCTCCCATATATATTTTCGTTCGATTTAAGGTAAATCGTGCACCAGAGTCCCTATATATATTTCGATTTGCACGAAATTTGGCACACTGTAATGAATTAGGAGTAGAATGATGTGTGTCAAGTTTCTTGAAAATCGGTTCAGATTTATATATAGCTCCCATATATATTTTCGTCCGATTTAATGTAAATGGTCCCTATATATCTTTCGATTTGCACGAAATTTGGCACAGCATAATGAATTAGGTGTAGAATGATGTGTGTTAAGTTTCCTGAAAATCGGTTCAGATTTAATATAGCTCCCATATATATTTTCGTCCGATTTGAGGTAAATCGTGCACCAAAGTCCCTATATATCTTTCGATTTGCACGAAATTTGGCACAGCGTAATGAATTGGGTGTAGAATGATGTGTGTCAAGTTTCCTTAAAATCGGTTCAGATTTAGATATAGCTCTCATATATATTTTCGTCCGATTTGAGGTAAATCGTGCACCAAAGTCCCTATATATCATTCGATTTGCACGAAATTTGGCATAGCGTACTGAATAAAGTCTAGAAATGATGTGTGTTAAATTTCGTGGAAATCGAGTCAGATTTGGATATAGTTCCCAAATATATTTTCGTCCGATTTAATGTAAATTGTATACCAAAATCCCTATATATCTTTCGATTTGCACGAAATTTGGCACAGCGTAATGAAATAGGTCTAGAATGATGTGTGTTTAGTTTTGTGAAAATCTGTTCAGATTTAGATATAGCTGCCGTATATTTTCTACGGATTTAATGTAGCTCCTATATATATTTTTCCCATTTTATGTAAATTGTGCACTAAAGACCCAAAGTTTTTCCGATTGCCACAGAATTTTGTACAATGAACTGTAGTTAATATAAATTAATCTCTGGTAAGTCTCGTTGAAATCTGTTCAGAGTTAGATATAGCTTTTACATATATATTTTCGTCAGATTTTACACGAAATTGACACAAAATTTTGCACAACGTATTGAAGTTAGTATAACCTAGAAGATAGATATAAATTCTACACCAAACTCCCCAGGTGGGTCCGATTGGCACAAAATTTTGCACAACGTACTGAAGATACTATTACATAATGTGTGGCAAGTTTTGTTGAAATCGGTTTAGATTTAGATATAGCTCTTAGATATAGTTTCATCCGATTTTAAGTAAAAGGTGCACAAAAGACCCAAAGTCAGGCCGTTTTCTACAAAATTGTGCACAATGTACTGAAATTTATATTGACTAACGTTTGCAAAATTTTGTAGGAATCGTTTCCGATTTAGATATATCTCCCATATATAGTTTCGTCCGATTTTAGTTAAATGGTACACCAAAGACCCAACGTAAGGCCGATTGACATAACATTTTGCACAACATACTGATGTTATTGTAGAAAGTTTTGTTGAAATCGATTTGTTCAAATTTGGATAGAGCACAAAACATACTGAAATTTGTATAACCTAACCTGTGACAAGTTTCGATTAAATCGGTTTATATTTCGATATAGTAAATGGTGCACCAAACTTCTCATGTTTATCAGATATTTATCCAAATAATCAACGTGTCTCCGATTGATATTTGCTTTAAATTAATTTACAATGTTAGAATTCATCTGTTGAATATACCCAAGGTGGTGAAGGGTATCATATAGTCGGCCCCGTCCGACTTTACTACTTTCCTTACTGCTTTGTAATATTCATGTCAATTTGTTGGATAAACACAATTCTGAGTAATTACAATCATACACATTAGTTCAAGGACAGATCAATAATTCCGTTCTATTCCGCGAATTTTTGAATAAAAAATGCAGCTGCTATTTTGGTACTTGAAATATTTTATGATATGAGAAAACCTACGATAATGCGGCCAAGACCTTCAGCATTCCGAAAATTGGCCGTGAATTTCATAGGGGACCAAATTAAAGCATTTTTAAATATTATTCCCAATAAACTCTTCAAAGAGGCGTCGATTTTTATACTCTCCACCATAGTATGGAGGGTATATTAATTTTGTCATTCCGTTTGTAACTCATCGAAATATTCATTTCCGACCCTATAAAGTATATATTATCTTGATCAGGGTAAAATTCTAAGACGATCTAGCCATTTTGTCCGTCTGTCCGTCTGTTGTAATCACGCTATCTTCTAAAGGAATTGAGATAGGGTGTTGAAATTTTGCATAGGGTTGTCTTTTGTTTGCAGGCAGGTCAAGTTCGAAGATGGGATATATCGGTCCACGTTTAGGCATAGCTCCCATATAACCGTACCCCCCAATTTTCGGTATTTTGGGGTTCTTGAGCGCGTGTTTCAACCGAATACGCTGAAATTTGGTACATTGAATTCTTATTGGGTACTTAATGTCCCTACAAAAAATTATAAATGTAGGTCTACTTTTTCTGGTAGCCCCCATATAACGGTACCTCCTAATTTTCAGTATTTTGGGGGTATTTTTCCACCGAATTGGCTGTAATTTATTATTTCGAGTTCTTAATAGGTACCAAATCTCTCCACATACAATTATAAATATAGGTTAATTTGATCATATATTCCCCATATAAGGGTACCCCCCAATTTTCGGTACTTTTGGGTTCTTGAGCGCGTTTTTCAACCGAATACGCTGAAATTTAACACATTGGGTTCTTAATAGGTACCAAATCTCTCCACAAAAAATTATAAATATAGGACAATTTTTCCGGATATCCACCATATACGGGTACCCCCCAATTTTCGGTATTTTGGGGTTCTTGAGCGCGTTTTTCTACCGAATACGCTGAAATTTGGTACATTGAGTTCTTCATAGGTTCCAAGTCTCCCCACAAAATATTATGAATATAGGTCCATTTTTTCGGATAGCCCCCATATAAGGGTACGCCCAATTTTCGGTATTTTGGGGTTCTTGAGCGCGGTTTTCAGCCGAATTCGCTGCAATTTGGTATTTTGTAGTCGTATATGGTAACAAATCTCCCTACCAAAAATTATTAATATTCGCCCCCTTTTTGGGGTAGTCCCCATATAACCCCCTTTTTTATATTAAAATAGTTATCTGATTTGTTGCGCGTTTTGAGTTTGGTCTAAGACCCTTTTGTAATCATTTCAACTGCGGAGGATAGAGAGATAAAAAATTAGAACGTAAGGTTCGGTAATGAGCTATAGCCGCATTTATACCTAGCCCCAGATTGGAGGTTCCAGAAGGAGTGGACCGATATTCCCCATCTTCGAATTTGAACTAAGTTTGGAAGAAATAATAAGATAGCCAAAGCTTGGATGAAATCTAAATTTTTTGAAACGGATTAGGTCCAAAGAAACATGTGGTCTAGAACCAATATTTCGATGAGGCACATTTTCATCGTGTTAAAGTGTATACATCCTCATTAGCCATAAGGCTGAGGATATAATTATCCTTTAAACATTTCTAAAAACTTTATTATGGTTTACATAATCCGTTTTTAGAAATGTCGGTATAAGTCCACTTTTTGGTATGTTCCCTATATTTTCATTTATAGTACCTGTCAATATAACTATGGTGGAGGGCCCGGCCGAACTTACCGCCTTTTCACTTGTTTTAAATAATTTTTCCAAGATTTAAAGAAGTTGTATAAATTAAATTATTACTTAAAATATTTTCTTTTTCAAGGCCCATTCAATCTGTAGGCTTTATTGTTTGCCTTTTTTCAAAAGGTGCTTGCAAATGTTTATGCAATTTTAAAAACTAAAATGTGAGTCTGTATTGAAAATTTATTTCTTGGCGAGTTTCAAAATATTGCAATGAAAATTATTTTAATACCTTCAAAATAAATCCAACTTTGGACATTTCCTAACACCTCTTTACTGAAATCAATTTTGCATATGCATATATGTATGTGTGTGACTGTCTCAGCGCCTGTATCCTTAATGATCTGTAATTTTTATTTTATTTTTTTTTTTAACAGCCGTCAAAACTATTAACCACTATTCTACAATTTGGGGAGTTGTTTATTGCAAAAAATAAATAAATACGACTGAAATTACATTTTAAACACGGTTTGATTAATGGCCATCAATTAATTATGGCCTCAAGTATGTAACGTTAGAGTTTTTTTTTTTTTGGGTGCTTGGTTGGTTGTTACCACAACATGTCTCTTGGCCAAAACGTTTTTAATCGTGGCGTTATATCTTAACAAGAAATAAACCGTTGTTGATTTGTTTACCAAATTTACATTGAGTCTGTGGCCTCCCTGGGCTAAGGAGCCAAGAAAACAAATAATCATTACGATTGGAAATATGAATGTTCGTCGCAAAGAAACAAATTGTTGGCAGCAATAAAAATTCAATCATAGATAAGCTATGAAGCAATTTGATTATGCTAATGGTTGGTTGGTATACGATATAGGTAAAGTTCAAGTTTTGTATTTTTTTTTTTTAATAATTTATTATTATTAAACCACCAAGAGAAGAAGAAGAAGTGGAGGATATTAAATTTCCATTTACAAGTATTTTTCTGACTCAAAACCGAGATGGCATTAAGAAAAAAACTGAAAGAATTAATGTCGAAAGGAGGAGGTTAGGACAAATATAGGAACGTGGTGTCTGTTGGAACTAAGACAAGCTAACCCGAGTATTTGTTCGCCGTCCATCAGAACTGTAATCGTGCATTTTTTTAGAATACTTTTCAAGGGCCATCAGTCCTGTAAGCGTGCATTAAAAAAATATTTTTAGAGAACCATCTGACCGGTAAGCATGGATTTTTAAAGAATATTCTTCGAGTAGCATCAGACCTGTAAGTGCGGATTAAAAAAATATATATATTTTTTGATGACAATTATTTTGTTCGAGGACCATCTGACATATAAGCGTGGATTTTTTTATGCTGTATTTTTCGTGGATTTTTTAAGGAATATAAGGAATAATTTTCTAGGTCCATCAGACCTGAAAGCGTGGATATTTTAAAGAATATTTTTAGAGGACCATCTAACCCATAAGCGTGGATTTCTTAAAGAAACATAGTCCTGGAAAATCTCCCCTATAGGCGTGGATTTTTTAATGGATTATTTTTCAAGCACCATCTGACCTGTAATGTTGGATTTTTTAAGAATATTTTTCGATGACCATCTGGCTTGCAAGCGTGGATTTCTTAAAGAATAATTTTAGAGGACCATCTGACCGGTAAGCGTGGATTTTTAAAGAATATGTTTAGAGGACCATCTGACCAGCAGGTGCGGATTTTTTTTTAACAATATTTTTCGAGGACCATCTGACAAGTAAGGATGGATTTTAAGTAAGGGTAGATTTTAAGGACGTTTTTTCGAGGACTATCTGATCTGTAACATGGATTTTAAAAGACAATTTTTGAGATGGTCATCTGACTTTTAAGCGTGTTTTTTAAAGAGTATTTTTTCAAAGACCATCTGATCTAAAAGCGTCCTTCATCAGACCTGTAAGTGTGGGTTTTTAAAGAATATTTTTCGAGGTCCATCAGACCTGTAAGCGTCGAGTTTTTAAATATTAATTTTCGAGGATCCTCTGACCTATAAAGGTGGATTATTTCATGGTATCAGACCTGTAAGCGTGGATGTGTTAATGAATATTTTTAGAGGACCTTCTGACCCATAAGCGTGTATTTTTTAAAGAATATTTTTAGGGAATCATCTGACCCATAAGCGCGGATTTTTTAAAGAAACATTGTCCTGGAAAGACCAGTAAGCGTGGATGTTTTAATGAATATTTTTAGAGGACCATCTGACCCATAAGCGTGGATTTAAGAAAAAAACATTGACCTGGAAAATCTCCCCTATAGTGGTGGATGTTTTATGGATTATTTTTCAAGGACCATCTGACCTTTTATGGTGGATTTTTTAAAGAATATTTTTCGATGACCATCTGGCTTGTAGGCTTGGATTTCTTAAAAAATAATTTTAGAGGACCATCTGACCGGTAATCGTGGATTTTTAAAGAATATTTTTAGAAGACCATCTGACCAGCAGGTGTGGATTTTTTTAACAATATTTTTCGAGGACCATCTGACAAGTAATAATTGATTTTAAGGACATTTTTTGGAGGACCATCTGATCTATAAGCGTGGATTTTTTAAAGACTATTTTTCAAAAATCATCTGATCTATAAGCGAGGATTTCTTCAGAGAATTTTTTCGATTACCATCAGACCTGTAAGTGTGGATTTTTTTAAGAATATTTTACAAAGATCATCTGACCTATAAGTGTCGAGTTTTCATAGATTATTTTTCGAGAATCCTCCGACCTATAAGTGTCGAGTTGTTATAGATTTATTTTCGAGGATCCTCTGACCTAAAGACGTGGATTATTTCCCGGTATATCTGATCCATAAGCGATGATTTTTGAAAGAACAATTTTTCGGAGACTATGTGACCTGTAAGCATGGACTTTTCAAGGAAGGAAAATGAGCAATATAAGCATTGATTTAAAAAAATATTTATTCCAGGACTACCTTTGCCATTAAAACTTCTTCAAACCATCTTCAAATGATTTACAACCTGAACGAGAGATTCTATAAAGCATTTAAAAATAAAATCCTAATGATGAACCTGTTTCTAAACATAATTGTAACACAATCATTGTAACATACGAGTTAGAGCTACGCAACATCGAATAATCACTTCAACACACAATTGTAAAGATTTAACCACAGTGGATTTCCCATTTCTCCATGAAATATACTTCTAGTTGGATTATCTCCCACACACATTGACACACAACTTCTGGGGTAAGGAAATATGGCCCCAACAATTGCCAGAGTGCCAAGAACTCGATTCAACAAACGGGTTCCCCCTGACGTTTGTTTGGCTAAAAAAAAGTTCTTGAAATTTTCAACACTAATCGCTGGAAACTTACAAGTGCAGCAGTTTTCATGTTCCATAGCACTTGAGATGAAAGCTTAAAGCGCAACTGCTGCAGTGAACTAGAAGAACATCATTGTCGTCATCGTCATCGCCATCATCATTATCCATATTTGCAGTAAACGTTAGCGCAATAATAGCGTCATCATAGTGCTCGATGACTTCATAAGTTTTTTCTACGATTTTTTCCATTTTCGTTTTTGTTTTTTTTTTTTTTTTTTTTTGGCTTGAGGGTATATTTTTTGCTTGCGACGATTCTATAACCAACCAGGAGAGGCCATGCCATTAAACAACAAACACCGAACCCAAATAACGACGCCAACACCAAGAATCCCATCATTGCCGCAACAATTTAAATCCAACAATTGAGTCATTCTTCAATTGAAGAGGATTCCGTGGCACTGCCGAGCTGAAGAACAAACAGCTATCGAAAAGGCAATGGAGTAAGCAAACAAAGAAGAAGAAGAGGAGGAAAACAAACAAAAAAAGTTGAAATCCACCCTCGTCGTCAATGCAACGAAATAAAAAAAAAAAATAATTGCTTAGTCTGACACTTGTATATGCAGCAGCTGTTCTGATTTTAAAATTGTGTAACCCCAAATCACATTAGGGTTGGGTGAAGAGAAATTATGCACAACGATTACTACTTTTTCTGGGATGTATGGTATTGAAAATGGAATATATCGGCCCATGTTTAGGTGTAGCCTTCCATATAATGGTTCAGCTCCATTTTAATCATTTTGAAGTTTCCAGATACATTTTCCAATAAGCGAGAGCTTTGGGTGAGAAAAACTTCTTTGAAGAATTTTTTCAGAATGGATCCATTTTTTGACATGGTCCCATATAAAGGTTCCGCCAAATTTTGGGTATTTTCATGGTGTTTAGATTGATGTTTTAATGATTCTAAGGCCCATTTTTCGAGACGAAGTGCCTTTAATATGGTATTCTTGGTGTGGAAAAATTTGTTTTAAAAAAGTTCCGCCCAACATCAGTGTTTTGCAAACTCTAGGTCTCCTTTTCCCAACCGAATTGCCTCAAATAAGCATTTTCCGATTCTTACAGGGTAAAACACTAATGTTCAGGGTTCTAGTTTGCTTTTTACATACGAAGTGCCTGTAATTTGGCAGTCCGGGCCTTGCTGGCAAATGACAGTATTGGTCCATTTATTTACTTTTTTTCTATAAAGGTCCTGCTTAATTTTGACGTATTTTCCAACCACCATTTCGGATTCTGGGTGGGTACTTAAATTAAATATAGCTCCATAAAAATATCGCTAGGACTATTTTTGCCAAACGAAGTGTTTGTAATATAGAATCCCGGATTTTTTTTGGTTAACAAAAAAAAAAACTACTTCGCTGGAAAATTTTCAGTGTCCTAGTAGTTTTTTCATCAAAAGTGCTTGAAATATGGCATTGTGGGTCCTTCGTGGGTGCAAAAATTCCACGCAACAACTTGTCGGTTATGGTCTATGTTTAGAGATGGCTGTAATATGGAATCCGGTTTTTTTTTTTAGAAATTACTTCACTGGAAATTTTGCAGGGTCCCAGTTGTTTTTTTTCCTTAAAAGTGCCTGAAATATGGCATTGTGGGTCCTTGGTGGATACAAAAATTCCACGCAACAAATTGTCGGTTATGGACTATGATTAGACATGGCTCTCGAACGCCCCATCCCGTTCCATTTTACTTATTTCAAACAATGTGCCTAATTTGACGTTCAGGGTCCATTGTGGTTAACAAAAGGCCTCGCTGAATATCGTCAGTATTGGTCCTGGCTTTAACATACCTTGAAGGTCCAACCAGATTCTCGGCATGAAAAATAGTTCCCAGCAGCAATAGTCAGACATAAACATAGGGCTTTGAAGAATGTTGTCATTGCCCATCACCGTCATATCCGTGTTTTTTAAAGAATATTTTTTCTTCAGGACTTTTTGAGATATAAGAGGTCTATCGGACAAACAAATGCTTTTCAAGGTCTATCGGAATCATAGGGCTACATTTATTAAAGAATATTTTTTTCTGGGACAATATGACCTAAGCCTTCTATTTTTTTAAGAATATTTTTCAAGGACTATGTCATCTATAATCGGGATTTTTTTAAAGAATATTTCTGACCAAGAAGCCTAAATTTTTACGATTTTTTTTTTCAATTAATGTCTGGCCAATAATATTTTTTCAAGGCTATCTGACCTATTACCATAGATTTTTTAAAGAATATTCTTTAAAGGACTATTTTAGCTATATTTTTGAACTTTTAAATAATATTTTTTCAAGGTCTATCGGAACTATTAAAGCATAATTTTTCTACCTGACCTATCTAAGAACCTAACTCTAAGAAAAAAGTGTTTTTTTGCAGTATTAAGATTTTGTGATAAACACCTACGAGCATAAACTTGTTTAGAAACTGTTAAAATAAAAAAAGTGTTACATGACGAAGGTGTCATATGGCGTTGTTGATGTATATTTAATCCTTTTTTATGTAGGTGGATAATGTCAAGACCGATCGATCGATCCGAGGAGCGAGCATCGATTCGTACCATTACCTTGTGGCAGCCAAGGTACGCACCCCTCTTAATGTAGCAGCAAAGGTGCGATCTAACACAACACGGAAACTCGACGTCGAAAAGCTGCAAACACAACAGGTAGCCGAGGCCTACTCCGCTCAACTTACCCATCTGCTTGAAGAAAGCACTTCTTGTCCCGATAATAGTATAGAAGCACAATGGTAAAGAATTGCCCACTCCCTACAAACTGCAGCAAAAACAACACTTGGGTACCAAAAACCACCATCAAGAAACCCATGGTACGATCAGGAGTGTCGTAATGCTACTGATGTGAAAAACGCAGCGTATAGGGCAACCCTGCAGACAGTAGAAACACGTAACGTGATGGTGAATTATCGGGAGAAAAGGAGAGAGGTGAAACGTGTTTTCAGAAAAAAGAAGACAGAACAAGAAAAACGTGAGCGTGAGCAAATCGAGATGTACAGGAGTCAGAATTATGTTCGGAAATTTTACAAACGAGCAAAACACCAAACCGAAGGCTTTGGCGCAAGCACATCCTCCTGTAGAGATGAAGAAAGAAACCTGGTGACAGATACAGAGAGCGTGTTGAGGATCTGGATGGAGCATTTTGAAAAGCTTCTGGTATCAAATAGTGGCGTTGAAGAAGATACCCCAGAACCAATAAGAGATGATGGTATAGAGTGTATACCATCTAGCCAAGATGAGGTCATAAAAGCAATTAATCAGCTCAAGAACAACAAAGCAGCAGGAGCCGATGGGTTACCAACTGAACTACTGGTGGCCAGATGCTGGTCAGGAGCATGCACCAGCTGATTAGTACAATTTGGCTAGATGAATGCATACCCAATGATTGGAACCCAGCATCGTGACCCGTGCACAAAAAAGGAGACAAGACGATATGTGCCAACTATAGGTGAATAAGTCTCCTTCCCATCGCATATAAAGTGCTATCCAGTGTGCTGTGTGAACGATTGAAGCCAATGGTCAATGACATCATCGGACCATACCAATGCGGCTTCAGACCTGGCAAATCCACCATTGACCAGATCTTCACTCTGCGCCAAATCCTGGAAAAGACCCACGAAAAACACATCGACACATACCACCTATTTGTCGACTATAAAGCCGCATTCGACAGCCCTATCCGTTCAGAGGTGTTTAAAGCCATGTCTACGTTCGGCATTCCTGCAAAATTAATACGGCTATGCAGGATAACTTTAAGTGGCACACAGTCAGCAGTTAAAGTAAAAAAAGAACCTATCGGAGCCCTTCAATACCGAACGAGGATTCAAACAAGGTGGCAGTTTGTCTTGTGATCTTTTTAACATCCTGCCGGAAAATGTCATACGAGACGCAAAGGTGAACAGAAATGATACTCTGTACACCAAACAACACATGTTACTCGCCTACGCCGATGACATCGATATAATGGGTCGAACATTGCGAGCAGTAACAGCCACCTTTGAATAAGTTGAAAAAGAGTCTGCCAAAGTGGGTCTGGCAGTAAACGGCAAGAAGACCAAGCTTGCTATCAACGCGCAAGACGTCCAGTAGACTCGGACCAACTGTGGAACTAGAGAACTACAGCTTCGAGGTAGTTAAAGACTTTACATACCTTGGTACCGCCATAAATAAAACGAATGACATCAATTTTGAAATTCGGAGAAGGATTGTGATGGCCAACAGATGCTACTATGGTCTAATTAAGCAGTTTAGAAACAAGGCCACCTCCCGCCAGACCAAACTCACACTTTACAAGACGCTGATACTACCCGTGCTATTATATGGATCAGTAGCATGGGTACTTGCGCAGATGAGGCAGCTCTTGGGGTGTTTGAGAGAAAAATCCTCCGAAAGATTTACGGACCGATCTGCGTCGACGGTAAATATCGGCTTCGAATGAACCACGAGCTTTACAATTTATACGCGGGAATTCGACATAGTCAGTCGTATTGAGCTGCAGCGACTACGGTGGCTAGGCCATGTTGTGCGGATGAATGACAATGCCCCAGCTCAAAAGGTATATAAAAACGAGCCTACTGATGGTTCCCGTAGAAGGGGAAGACCACGAATTAAATGTAAAGACCAAGTAGAAAACAACATCTTGGAACGTGGTCATTCAAATTGGTAGATTTGCGCCCAAGACCGACACACTTAGAAATCTTTTTAAAGCTCGGCTTATGGAACAACCGTTCTGTAACAAGCCAGCTAAGTAAGTAAGTAATATTTTCAGGGACTACCTGTTTTCAAGGACCTTCCTAATCGAAGCATGGATAAAAAAAACAAATATTTTTTCGAGGTCCAATTAGCCTGGATGGATTTTTAAAGGATATTTCTTCAAGAACCACAGACCTATAAGCCTGGATTTTTAAAGAATATTTTTCAATATCCATCCGACCAATAAGTCTAGATTATTTTGAAGAAAATTTTGTAGATGATCATCTTGCCTATAAATGTGGATATTTAATATTAAAAAATGTATTTTTGTCAAAGGTTGCCACAGCGATAAACTACTTTTTTCGACAATACTATTTGACTCGTTTATTGTTCTTTGCCCATTGTCCTTTGTAGATGTACTCAAAAGAAAATCTCTGCATAGCACCTTTTTTGAAATTAAAACTTCAAAGTGAATTAAAAACAAGAAAACTGCTGAATCGACATCGAACTACGCGTTAAAAGTAAACAACAAAGACAGAGACCAATGATGTACCTACCTAAAATAAATGCAGATAAAATATCTCCACCACCAACAGGGAAAACTCAAAGACAAAAAAGTCTCAATGGCAAATAAAAAATCGCGTTTATAGCTTCACATGACATCCCACAACTCTCAGCGATGTCTGAACCAAGGCAGCTGTGGTGCTGTGTCACCTTTTAGTCAAAAGTCAATTGAGTTGGTGGCATCAGTCGGTATTAGGTGGTAGAGTAACTGTAATCAACGTCATTATTGTCGTAAATACCTTTGGAACATACACCAGCCAGCCAGCCAGTAAAAATGTACAGTGGTTTAAAGAAATTAATATGCAAAAATTGTTATCATATTTTTTTATTAATTGATTTATTTATATTCATTAAAAATTGAGACTAAATACCAAGTGGCGTATACGTAACGACGCAAGTTATACGTCTAGGTGGCCATTGGTTGGTTATTCGGCTAAATCGTCATTGTCGACACATAAAACCTGTTATTTTTTCGACAATAAATGTGCAGTTCATTTCGAAAATCGAAAAATCTTGTAGTAAATAAAATGGAATAGATACAGAATGCCTCTGAAGTACGTATTCGGTTTGATTTACTGCCGAAGATTTCAAAATGGTTTCCATTGCTGACATCCACTGTCCATGACCTAATCCTAGTATTTGGTATAGCTAACCACCAAAAAATTTACATAGAAATGGTTTTTGAAAACAACGAAAGTCAGCATCTCTCAAATGCCAGCCAAGAGAAAAGTCTCTCTCTCACACAAAAGTAGTCACTCACAAGGGAAAATATATTCATAATTTTGTAAACTACACGGGAATATGGAAATTCGAAAAAAAATTACAAACAACAAAGCTGTAGTGGGTGTTTCAGTAACTTTAAAGAAAAAAATGTTGTTGTTTTTTCTGTATTGAGATTTTGTAACGCTTGGATGGTTTCATCGTCAATGTATTTTTCGGATAGTAAGGTGTAAACGCCTACGCGCATAAACTTTTTTTGTTTTTGTTAATAACAACAATAAAGTGACGAAGGTGGCACATATGGCGTTACTGATGTATATTTAATCCTTTTACTGTGTAGGTGGATAATGGCAAGAAGCCCCGCAAAATGTGATGACAGGATATTTTTTATGGAATACAAGACATTTTTTTATAAATTGTGATATTCTCTACACTTCTGTGAAAATTTCGACAAGTGTATAACAAACAAGACTTGTATCTGTAACACAAGTGTAGGTTAGGATGTACAGGGTTATACATTTTAGGTTTTCAAAAGTATGGGATTGGAATTGGACATCTGTAAAACTAAGATGTTGAACCTTTGTTATACCCCCTTCACCACAGTGTGGTACAGGGTATTATGTCTTTGTGCATGTGTGTGTAACAGGCAAAAATAATCGAGATAGACCCATGATTCATTTTGAGAATATGCCTAGAATCACTTTCTCAGTCGATTTATGCATGTCCGTCCGTCTGTCCGTCCATGTATTTTTGTTAAAATTGGTTCAGATTTAGATATAGCTCCCACATATATTTTCGTCCGATTTAAGGTAAATGGTATACCAAAGTCCCTATATATCTTTCGATTTGCACGAAATTTGGCATAGAATACTGAATTAGGTCCAGAATGATGTGTGCCAACTTTCGAGAAAATCGGTTCAGATTTAGATATAGCTCCCATATATAGTTTCGTCCGATTTAAGGTAAATGGGGCTCCAAAGCGCCTATCCATTTTTCGATTTGCACGAAATTTGGCATAGGGTACTAAATTAGGACCAGAATGATGCGTGCTTAGTTTCGTGAAAATCGGTTTAGATTTAGATATAGCTCCCATATATAGTTTCGCCCGATTTAAGGTAAATGGTGCAGCAATGTCTCCATGTGTATTTCGATTTGAACGAAATTTGGGACAGAGTACTGAATTAGGTCCAAAATGATGTGTGCCAAGTTTCAAGAAAATGGGATCAGATTCATATATAGCTCCCATATATATTTTCGTCCGATCTAAGGTAAATGGGGCTCCAAAGTGCCTATATATCTTTCGATTTGCACGAAATTTGGCATAGGGTACTGAGGTCCAGAATGATACGTGGTAAGTTTCGTGAAAATCGGTTCAGATTTAGATATAGCTTCAATATATATTTTCGATATATATTTCGGATTTAATTTAAATTGTGCGCTAAAGACCCAACGATTGGCCGATCGGCACACAATTGTGTACAAATTACTGTTACTATAAGCTTTCCTGTGTCAAGTTTTCTTGAAATTGGTTCAGATTTACATATACCTTCTATATATATATTCGCCCGATTTTATGTAAATGCTACACTAAAGGCCCATACCTAGACCGATTGACAAAACGTACAGAAATTAATAAAAATTACCATGTTTCTATATATCTTCCATATATAATTTCGACCTATTCATGTTGACTATACACGAAATAATCAATGGGTGCCTGATTGATGCATTTGAAACTGTGAAGCATACCAAATAGCGTGTGTAAAGTTTGCTTTAAATCTATTTACAACATTTAGAATAGGTTGCAGAATGGCAAGTGTTGGAATTGATGTTAGTCGGTTTACTTATAGATAAAGATCGCATATTTAAGTTCGTTAAATTTCATGTCAATGTTCCTTAGAACAGGTAAAGCAACGTCTGTTAGGATTTTTTAACATAGTTTGTGGTAAAAAATATCCCCAAAGTGGTGAAGGGTATCATATAGTCGGCCCAGTCCGACTATACTACTTTCCTTACTAGTTTTTTCATTGCAGTTTTTAAATTTTTGCCAATTTGTTGCTTACGCTAAATTATCTCACAACGTATACTAGTTATCAAAAACCAGCTGTGATTCTGCAACTCATCATCCAATTGACAAAATTGTGAAGAAATTTAAAGGTACTGGAGAGGTTAAAAAATATTGTCATTGAAAGTGTCATTGAAAGTATTGCCAAAGAACCAAATCTGTAGATTCATTGTCGTGCTCAGGAATCAGGAATGTTCTACGACACGTTATGGTGTATTTTAAATTAAGACCCTCATCCATAAAAAGTCCAGCCCTCACAAAAACTGAAACCAGCTGGTCAATCACAACATCATATATTCGTGGAATGAGAGGTGTTTGAACAACAATTTTTCGAACGAAATTTCCTTCAGCTATGAAGCAGGAAATTTCTCACACGATGTGTATGCTAATAAACAAAATTGTGGTATTTGGGATTTTGAAAATACTCAAGTAATTGAATATATGCTATTACATCGTGGAATATGCCTCGAATATGTGACTCGAGCGAGATATTTCCTGGCCGCGTATCTTATCGTCGTGGCAATGGCGCCGAATATATGTCAATGAGTGATCGAAAAATATCTCAAAAGAATTAATGTTTGCAACTGTTCGCATTGTGGTTTTCTTGAGTGGGTAACCATGCGGCATTTTTAAATAGAATATCCGACTTCTTTGATTGAAGACGTTGAAGTCTTATTTAATACACTACTATGAGGTCTATTACAAGAGTGGGTAACCATGCGGCATTTTTGAATAGAATATCCGACTTCTTTGATTGAAGTCGTTGAAGTCTTGTTTAATAGACTACTAAGAGGTTATAAAGCCCTCCTGCACAGACGGTCCTTCTTATATGAAGGACCATAAATAAAGTTTTTATGTAGACGACTATGTAGTATAAATTAATGGAAGATCCTGAGGACAATGATGTATTCTTGTATAGATTTTGATATTAGACTATATGGAATTATCAATAGAAAATTTCGATTTATTCTTAAATAGAATTCTTTGAAGTCTTCTTTAACAGAGCTATATGGAATATCAGGAGATCTTCTGGAGAACTTTTTTTATTTAGAACACTACGATGTTTTCTTATATGGAACACCATAAGATATTCGTAAATAAAATACCAAAACGACGACTTATACAAAATTATTTCCCTACTTTGATCCACTTTACCAATATTGGCGTTCTCTCTCTCTCTCTATATATGTCCTCCGCCTCTCTCTTAGCTTGGTTGTTAGTTTGCAACCGTCGTCTCTCATGTGGCTACTACTTTTGCATTTCGTTGTTTCTTTATTTTAGACTGTTATAAAATTCGCATATGTATTTTCCAAATAAATTCGATATATGAAGCAAGTGTTGATACGAACAACGAATTATTTGTTTCTGTGTATAATGAAGACATTTCATGCAGAATATTTCTCCTATATAGAATACAGCGATGCCTTATTAAATAGAACAGGCAAAGCTTCATCGTGAGAGAAAGACTTCCTTTTGGTCGAGGACTTGTTTATGCGTACTGTATGTCATTCAGTTCCTCTGAACAAATTTTACACATTTCAGCTAGTTTATAGGAATAGGCAGGCCTATTATTTGTTTATAAAGATGTCCTAATTATCAACTCTTCTTTAAAAACCCCCTAGTTTTAAATTAATCTGAAAGGACTTCGCCTATTAAGGACTTCTCCTTCGTCTGTTCGTCTTAGAAGGAGATTTAGCTCATCAGATCTATTCAAATACTCTATAAAAATGCTCTGACTTTCGGTCATCCTTCCAACGCGTCGTCTACAAAGATTTTGTGGACTTCGGTTCGTATGTGTGTACAGACACCTTCAATTATTGAGCAAGAACACCTTCCAAACGTCTTTACATATTTCCTTAATCTCGTCTGATCTGGTCTCCAGAATTTGTAAAAAATTAGCATTTGGCTAAATGCTGGACCAACGGCTTTTTTATAAGGACTTCATTCTGTGCATAAAGACTATAAAGTTCTCACGTTCTTTAAGTTGTGTAAACATGACACAGTCTTGCAGATCTATATATATTAAGATTTGATTGCAATGGTTTGAGAGACCTCTTGGCCCTTATCTTGTCTACAATGCACAATGGATGTCTCCCCACATCTATTCTATAATAATGGCATACATTATTATTATCTTTTTTTTTTTGCATACATTCGTGCTGGTTGAGCATATTTGCCCTCATGAACAAGTGAATACTCACTCAGAATTTTCGGCACATGTTGAGTTTACATTTTTTTTGACATTACATACCTGGAAAGAGTAAAAATAGGAAGACATTGGAATTAATCATATGATTACATTTAGAATTGTGCATAAATTTCATAGATCTTATCTCGTGTCCACATTGGGCGCCATTTTGATAAAAATATTTTTTTATAAGAAAAATAAATCGAGCTAAATAAAGAAGTGATGTTATATTCAATATCGGAATAAGATTTTTTCGGGCAATCATTAATGTATGACAAGTTTACGAATTGGGCGCCAATTATATAATAAAATCATAATGCAAATTTCATAACCGAGAATTTTATTTTCAATGTTATCAATCATTGGCCATAACTAACAAATCTAATTTTGATAGCTAAAACAAATCTACAACTGCTTGAATGTACCAAATTAAATATTAATTAAAAAAAGAGAAAATAGAAAAATACTTTCACTGATTTTCATAATAATTATTAGGTGTATATATAACGCTTTCATAGCAGTAATAACATCATAATACAGACACACACACTCAACATCATGCCCGCTTCATCATTTTTTGCCACAGACACACAATCTTTGTCAGTCTTGAGAATGACCTGATTTTTGCTCTTAGCCAAATCATGACTGACTGCCACCAACCAACAGCCAGCGCCGTGGAAATTATGCTGTAATCAGACCTACTTTTTGACGTGTCAACCTCAGACTATAGCTGAGACTAACAACGCAGCATAAATATGTGTGTAGCATCAGAGCACATATACTAAACCCTGCTATGTAGGCAGCAGCAAATGTTTGTGGCATTAGAAAAAACCGACTCTGTCAGACCAATGATTCTTGGAGACAAAAACTAAACTAACTGAAGCTGCTGTACACTTGTGTCGTAGTAGTGACAACAACGAATATAAATTGAAAATGCAATGGGATTTGTATGTATATGTTTTATGTATTCATATGAGCAGCTATGCAGTTGCACATGAAAGAGCGATAATAGATAGAGATATATAGCACACATAAAGAGAGCTGAAATTTTGGAAACAGAAAGTTCTCCTTGACCAGATAGGTACTCCTATATCGTTCATAAAGACTGGTATAAAAAGACTTACTTCAGCTCATCCGGAAAGACTCATTTCAGCTTGTCTAAAAAAACTTACATCCGGTCTTCTAAAAATACTCACTTCAATTCGTCTGCAAAGACTCACTTCAACTCGTCTAAAAGACTCACACCAGCTCGTCAATAAAATCTTAATTCCAGTCGTATATTAGGACGTCAAGGAGCCCTTTAGTTTCACTATAAAAAACCCCTCAGCTAATCTATAAAGGCAACATTCAATTCGTTTATAAAGCGACCTACAACTCGTCTTAAAAACTCCTTTCAGGTCGTCCACGAATAAATAAAGACATTATCATTTTGTCTACTAGAATAACCATCAGTTCGTCAATATAAACACCCTTCAGCTAGTCTATAAAGACGTCCTTCAGCTCATTTATAAAGACGTCCTCATCTTGCCTAGAAAAACTCCGCTCAGGTCGTCCACGTAGAGCGTATTTGTAAATTAGACGAGCGTATTCGTCTAATTTACAAATACGCTCTACAGCTTGTCATTAAAGACACCATTCAGCAGGTCTATAGAAACTCATTTCTGCTCGTCGATAAGGACACCCTTCTTTCGTCTTTAGAGACGCCATTCTGCTCGTCTTCAAAGACCCTATCCGACTTGCCTATGAAATCTCCCCTTTTGGTGGTTCGATAGGAAAAGGAGACTCCGTAAATCCGATTGTAATATTTCCGCCTAAGTTTTCGTCTTTATAGACGCCATTCTGCTCGTCTTCAAAGATCCTATCCGACTTGCCTATGAATTCTCTCCTTTTGGTGGTTCGATAGGAAAAGGAGATTCCGCAAATCCGATTGTAATATTTCCGCCTAAGTAACCTTCTTTCCCAACAATAATAATATTTCTGTTGTATGCCAATCACGTTATCAAGTCTGATAAGTTCCGCAGCATTTGTTTAGAGGCTATTGTCGACACTGTTGCAATGGGTGAATGTTAAACAGAAGCGCTTAGTTAATAAACAATACGGAGATATGAAAATGCAGAGAATCGCATTAGATCGAAATACAGCAGCAACAACAACAACAACAGCAGTAAAAATTCACATGCCATTTTTCAATCGAATTGACGACAAACGTCATCGATTTAGGTAAGTAACACAGTTAAAGCTGCTTAGTGTTTTTTTTTTCATTTTTCAGTTGTGTTCTACTATTTTTCCGACTGGCTGGCGCACACCTCAGCATCGGTGTTGAATGCAATGGAACATCTAATCGAATCAATGCAGCTTTGTTTTACCTTAACTCAATTCAAACCTACTGAATAGCTCACTGACTGACTGACTGACATTGTTGTTGTTAGTTTTTCCGCTGCATCGACGAAATGCTGTTTGCGACTGGCAATCGTTTTAATACACTGACGACACGAGATTCCATAGCAATTGAAAAAACAAATAAACAACAACAACTGCAATGCCAATAGAGTACATCAACAGTTGTTGTTGTTGTTGCTGTTTTAGTAGTACAACGAGCACATGACACAAAAACGTGCAACATATATTTGTTGTTGTTTGTTTGCATTTGTTTTCTTTATGATTTGTTTTTGTTTAATATTCTTTTTTTGTTTTGTTGTCGTCATATTTTTTTTTGCAGCATTGTGTTGTTAAAAGATTCTCAACATTTGCAGTTTTGCTTAGAATATCATGACAACGAAATATGTTTATGGCAGAGTGATGATGACGATGTTGGTGATATGAGGTTGCCAGATTGATTAAAGACTATCCCAGGGAACTGAGGAATTTGTTTCTATGGAAAATATAGTATTTCCTGGGACCTAAGGATTTTTTCTATATTTCTCAAGAATTTGTTTCTATAGAAAAAAGTCTTCTTAGGGTCCAGAGGGATTTTTATCTATTATCTATAGACACAAAATTTCCCTAAGGACCTGACCTGAAAAACTTTTTCATAAGAAAAAATGATCGTCAAGAACCTAAGGAATTTTTAATAGAAAAACTCACCTCAAGGACCTGAGAATTTTTTTCTATAGGGACCTGAGGAATTTTTTTCTATAGAAAAAAGTCACCTCAGGGACCTGAGGAATTTTTTTCTATAGAAAAAAGTCACCTCTGGGACCTGAGGAATTTTTTCTTTAGAAAAAAGTCAACTCAGGGACCCGAAGAATTTTTTTCTATAGAAAAAAGTCACCTCAGGGACCTGAGGAATTTTTTTCTATAGAAAAAAGTCACCTCAGGGACCTGAGGAATTTTTTTTCTATAGAAAAAAGTCACCTCAGGGACCTGAGGAATTTTTTTCTATAGAAAAAAGTCACCTCGGGGACCTGAGGAATTTTTTTTTTAGAAAAAAGTCACCTCAGGGGCCTGAGAAATTTTTTTTCTATAGAAAAAAGTCAACTCAGGGATCTGAGGATCTCCTCATGGCCTGAGGATAAATCTCCTCAGGGACCTGAGGATTTTTTTCCTATACGAAAAAGTCACATCAGAGACCTGAAGAAATTTTTTTTCTATAGAAAAAATTCTCCTCACGGCCTGAGGATATTTTTCTTATAGAAAAAAGTCACCTCAGAGACCTGAGAATCCTTGCTTCAGCTGGTCTGTAGAGACTCCCCGCTCCAGCTCATCTATAGAGACTCCCTTCGGTTCGTCTATAGCCACTCCCTGTTTCAGCTCGTCTAGAGAGTTTTCCTTCAGCTCGTCTAGAGATACATTTTTTCTGAGGATATTGGTCCACGTTTAGGTATAGCTCCCATATAACAGTACCCCCCAATTTTCGGTATTTTGGGGTTCTTGAGCGCGTTTTTCAACCGAATACGCTGAAATTTGGTACATTGGGTTCTTATTGGGTAGTAAAAGTGTCCCCTAAAAAATTATAAATATAGGTCCACTTTTTCTTGTAGCCCCCATATAACGGTACCTCCTAATTTTCAGCATTTTTGGGGGTTTTATCGTATTTTTCCACCGAATTGGCTGCAATTTAGTATTTTGAGTTCTTAGTAGGTACCAAATCTCTCCACAAAAAAATTAAAATTATAATTATTATAAATCGGTATTTTGAGGTTCTTGAGCGTGATTTTCAACCCAATTCGCTGAAATTTGGTACATTGGTTTATTATTGGGTACCAAATATCTCTATTAAAAATTATAAATATCGTTCCACTTTTTCATTTCAAATACCTGTCAGTATTCCTGTGGTGGAGGGTTCGGCACGGCCTTAACGCTTTTTCACTTGTTTATAAAAAAAATCTCCTCAGGCACCTGAGACTCTTTGCTTTCAGAGACTCCCTGCTTTTAGAGACTCCCTTTTTCAGCTCGTCTAGAGAAACTTCCTTCAGTCCGTATATAGACACACCTTCGCTCGTCTAGAGAGACTTCCTTCAGCTCGTCCATAGAGACGCCCTTCATCACATTTATAGTATTTATAGTATATAAAACCGGCCATTTTTTTCGCGTCTAGATTATTTTTATGCAATTTTCACCCGGCCACAACTAAAAGTGAAGGGCATACAAAATATGTGACCAATAATAGAATTCCATTGTAATGGACTACTTTTTATTTAGGTGAACAACAGTTAACCTTTGGCCACAACCGCCGCCATCCTCCAAAATGGCATTGTTGTAATTAGAATTTGCATAGCATTAAACATTCTGACCATTTTTCGTTGTTGTTTTGTTTTATTAATGGGGACAACCTGGACAAGAATAAAATTTGAATATCTGGCCCTGCTGCTGTTGCTGCAGGCTACAATGATGGCTGCTATGATTCATTTGAGTGCACAGATACAGCCTCAGGAGCCATAAATTTTGTAACCCGCATTTAGTTAAATGTTGGCCATATTTAAATTGAACTTTTTGTTTGGCCAACAGCTGCAATGAACTTTTGGTCTGTCGTTGTTCGCTTCTCTCTCTCTCTCTTTCTTCGCCGTTTCTGCAACAGATAAAATAATACTTGGTCTTGGTCTTGACCACTGACTTTAAATAAGTTTTCGAGAAAAAAACAAAAAAGTAATTCCTAATGTATTTTTTTTAAAGAATAAGTGTATATATTTATGGTATTTTTTTCAATAAAAAAGTAACAACAACGTAACAAGTAATAAATTGAAATAAATGCACAATTTGCCTAAGCACAGCGGAACAGTAAAGAACACAAATAACAACAATAACATTTAAAGCAATTGCATAGCATTTCAGATTTTTATGCAATCGAAAAAAATCGCTGAAAAAACAACAACAACACAACTTGGACACCCTTTTGGCAAAAACACTGTTATCTTACAAAAATAAAACAAAAACAAAAAAACAATACCAAAAATAGAATGAAACCAACATCATTGAATGTTGAATGGCAACCGGGTTTTTACGTTCCGTTCCATTCTGTTCTGTAATTCAACAACTGCAACAGCAACAACAACATGTCGATAAAAGTGGGTCAACTGCTGCAACGATGTGTTTTTCGGATTTTCTTGGAACAAAACTAAAAAAACCAAAAACAGCTGAAATAAATATTTAATGTTGAAATCTATAACACCCCCATGTTCTTATCCTCAGCCCTCCCTGCTAACATAAAACTTTCAAAAATTGGTGTCTAACGAAATATATAGAAATCACTACTGATGGACTTATTGGCGATGTCCAAAGCGTCTTATAAGAAAAGAATATTGTGTTCTAATCGCCCACATTTAACTTTAAAATCGATTCTTTTTTCATTTGTCACACTTAAAAAATCGAAACACCTCAGCCTTACCTCACATTTGAAATTTAATTGCAAAATTCTTGAGTGACATCAATAATCAAAAGCAGTGACACTGATACGAGATCTGCCAAGACCTAGATAAACCGAAAAAGGTTATGCTCTCTGAATGTCAGACCGAAGGTGTTAGACATCTCAGCTGTTCATTACATTGATGTCGAACAAAAACAACAACAACAATAATTGATTTTTTAACATGTAAGTACGAGTATGTAATTTTGAGAACAGTATTAGGTTGATTACAGTCTTCGGTGGTTTTTTAATAACATAGCGATGTTAAAATAAATTCATAGTTAAAAACTTAATGAAGTTTTGACAGACAGACATGCAGACAGACATCATATCGTTTATAATTACAGCTTGGATTATTTTGCTTTTGGGCTCAGTTTTACTTTGGATGGTAGTACAGAAAAGTTTATAAAATATTAGTTAAATATCTTCGATGTTCAACTAGTATTTTACAAATTGCATGTCCGGAAGAGATTTCAGTTATTAACGGGTAACGTGAAAAAGGAAGTAATTAAGCTAATTAAATGGAACAAAAAACAAACAGATAATTTAGAGAATATGTAATGGAAAAATTAAAGAAAGTTGATAAATAGAAGATGCGGATTTTCCGCAGAGACGAGCTGAAGGGACGTCTCTATAGACGAGCTGAAGGGAGTCTCTATAGACGAGCTGAAGCAGGGAGTCTCTATAGACGAGCTGAAGCAGGGAGTCTCTATAGACGAGCTGAAGCAGGGAGTCTCTATAGACGAGCTGAAGCAGGGAGTCTCTATAGACGAGCTGAAGCAGGGAGTCTCTATAGACGAGCTGAAGCAGGGAGTCTCTATAGACGAGCTGAAGCAGGGAGTCTCTATAGACGAGCTGAAGCAGGGAGTCTCTCTATAGACGAGCTGAAGCAGGGAGTCTCTATAGACGAGCTGAAGCAGGGAGTCTCTATAGACGAGCTGAAGGGGAGTCTCTATAGACGAGCTGAAGGGAGTTTCTATAGACGAGCTGTAGGGGAGTCTCTATAGACAAGCTGAAGGGGAGTCTCTATAGACGATCTGAAGGGGAGTCTCTATAGACGATCTGAAGGGGAGTCTCTATAGACGATCTGAAGGGGAGTCTCTATAGACGATCTGAAGGGGAGTCTCTATAGACGATCTGAAGGGGCGTCTCTAGAGACGAGCTGAAGGGGAGTCTCTAGAAATGAGCTAAAGGGGAGTCTCTAGAGACGAGCTGAAGGGTGTCTTTATAGACGAGCTGAAGGGAGTCTCTATAGACGAGCTGTAGGGAGTCTCTATAGACGACCTGAAGGGAGTCTCAATAGACGAGCTGAAGGGAGTCTCTATAGACGAGCTGAAGGGAGTCTCTATAGACGAGCTGAAGGGAGTCTCTATAGACGAGCTGAAGGGCATCTCTATAGACGAGCTGAAGGGAGTCTCTATAGACGAGCTGAAGGTAGTCTCTATAGACGAGCTGAAGGTAGTCTCTATAGACGAGCTGAAAAATTTAATAAAATTAATTCAGGAAATATACATTGAAAATTGAAGTGCAAAGAATGTAATTTCCTTATACAGAAGATTGCTCTAATAACAGACCTCTTCTTTATACGAAGATTCTGAAGATTCAGCTCTTCCATAGAAAAATTAGGATGTTTTCTTCAGATAAAATAAAATAATCCAATCTTCTATCCAGCTATAGATAGAAGCTATTTTTTCTATAGAACGGATACACAAATCTTCAATAGATTCGGGGTTTCAATACAAATAAGTCTCAGATCTGTGCTTGATAAAATAATCATGTTTTCAAAAAATGAGGAGCCAGGGTATTTTTGTGTAGAAGATCTGAACCAACTTTATGTCGGTTGGTTCAGATCTTCTATAGAAAGCAGTTTTACGTCTTGCTAGAAGGGCGGTCTTTTGTAGAGATAGATTTAGGTCTTCCATGGATAGAATTCTTAGGTTTTCTAGTAGGCCTTCCCTATATAAATTATAGGTCTTCTGTATATAAAACTACCTCCATGAACAAGAGACTCAGGAAGCCCGGAAATTCTATAAAAAGTAGACTTTGATTTTTAATAGACGGAATGGTAATTTTAAAAATAGAAACCCTAGAATCTTCCAGAGTATTTTAATAGAAGGAAGACCTTTCATAGATCCAATATGGATAAAACAACTTTAAGTGGTATTCTGTAGCAAACCGAGTTCTCTAGGAGAACATCCAAATGAAGAATATATTTTGCTGATCAGGTCATCATTCTTACCTGTCAGTTATCTTCTTTAAATAGGATCTTTCATGAGGATTTTTTACATTTTTTATATATATAACTAGATCTTCCAGTGTATTTCTGTAGGAAAAATACCTTTGAAGAGTATTCCATGTTTTTAAAGATACTCTGTAGAAATAAGTTTTTTTTAAGAGACATTTGAACATGTTTCTGACTAGTCAGTGATCTTCATTAAATAGATTATTCAAGAGGACTTTTTTCTATTTTTTTAACGAAAATAAATCTTACAGGAAAAAATACAATTTTCGGAGGCTTTCTATATATTCAACAACTTTCAGAGGCATTATGTAGAAATGCGTTCTTCAAGAGAGTAGAAACAATTTAAATGATAGTTGGTCATATCACATTTCTGGCCTCCCAGTGATCTTCGTGAAATAGAACCTAGATATATGTAGAAAAGAACCTCCATATATGTTCCTCAGGTACATGCGGGGTTCTTCCAGAATTCGAATTCGAAGAAGAAAAAAGTTAATAGGTTTTCTATAAACAGACGTTCAGAAGTCGTATATATACATAGGGTCAGTTCAGTTGTCTTTAGATTAAATGTTGGATCCTAAAATTAAGTTGATCTACTCTGTCGAGGGTTCATCCATTGGATACAAGACACAGGACTTCTGGAGATTGAATAGAAATGACTTCTATGAATACAAAGCATTCTATCGATCTTCTCTATATATGGAAGACCTTCTAAAGCTTGTCTGGATCTAGAAGTTCTGTCGTTAATTTATAACAAACAGTGACTTATATAAAACCTCTGTTGCTAAAAAATAGCATAACTTATACCAGTTTATATATAGAAATCCTTCTATCGGTCTTCTATGGATTGAGAATATTCTATCGATCTTCTGTATACCTTCTATATGACTCTTTTATAAATTAAAGACCTTATAAAATCGGTATATCTTGAAAAAAAAATGTTGTAAGACAAACTCTAAGCTTTCTTGTTGCCAGACAATTGTCAATTGGCTCTGAACCGTAAAGTTTATTAAACCCATTTTATATTTATGTACTACTGCTGTTGTTGTTGTTGTTGCTTTAACTATTCACATACTGGCGTCTCTTGCCAGTTTTCATGTCTCCTCTTCTTTTATTTTGCCTTAATAATAATTACATTTCCATGCAAAATACAAAAAAAAATAGTTTCAATTGTTTAAGTGTTTGGCATAACTTTTCGGGCGGAATAATGTCTGTCGGTCGGTCGGTGGTAGTAGAAAAACAAAGTTTTTTTTTCTTTTCTTGCTTCGCTTTACTAAACTCACTCACACTCATACACACACTCAAATAGAAGTTTTATGATAATACCACCAGGGTTTTATTGTCTCTCTAACAACGTCGTCTCAGGCACCACCGGCAACAGTGCGTTAAAGCCAATAACATCCACAGCTACCGC
Source organism: Musca vetustissima (assembly GCF_032173495.1). Classification (NCBI taxonomy): domain Eukaryota; kingdom Metazoa; phylum Arthropoda; class Insecta; order Diptera; family Muscidae; genus Musca; species Musca vetustissima. The sequence goes on from NW_026880276.1 coordinate 194,031, forward strand.
TTACCGGGAAACTTGTCAAAGGTGAAGGAGACCCATTTTAATTGTGTAGCGGAATTTTCTGTGTTAGCGGAAAATTTTAATTGTCAAAAACGAAAAAAAGAAGAACAAAAATAAAATTGAATATCATACTGCGAATTTAAATTAGAATTCTTAAAAAGAACATTAATGTTTTTCTTTTTTTCTAAGGTATTGGAATAATGGTTATTATTGTGGTAATGGAAATATCTGCTATTATTGGAAAAAGCTACTTTGTAACCGGCAGGGTGCGGAGAATGATTAAAATACATTCTTTCTCACGAATGCTCACGGGCGAGAATTCGAATGTTTTCAATTTATCGCGAATGATAAAGTTACAATGAATGCACAAGCATTTCCATTCTCTCGCGAATGTTCGCATTGTACGAAAAATTCACGAACGATAAAATTTCGCGAACATTTGTTGCTGAAGAACATTCTTTTCAAAAACTCAAAAAACTAATGTTCGCGAATTGTCGCGAGCACGGTTAAAAACAAAAACAACAAATAAAAATATCACAAAAACACATACAAACAACGAATGAATGTGAGTGTAGCAGAAAGTGTGTGGAATAACAAAACACATGTCCAACAACTATTGAGTTCACGAACGTGTGTTATAATTGTTGTTGCCGTTTTGAGCATTCGCGAGAATTCGGGAATGTTTGTTTTCATTCCTGAAAGAATGTCAGGAAGAATTTCAACCACCAAACGAAACGAACGATCGTGTGTCTGAACCAGAGAACAACAACAAGTGGCTTTTTTATACTTATGCGCCACTTGCTAATTATGAGTACAAGTATGTTTTGCCACTTGAAATACAAATTCACTGATTCATCGGCACTCGGGTATGTTTTGTCGAGTCGTTTTGCGCACTCTGTTAAATTTCTTGTCTTACTCTCTTCCTCTCTGTACATCAAGTGTTGTTACTTGTTGTTGTTACTCAGTTGCTTGCCTTATGGTTTTCGAGAGCGAAAGCACAACGATCAGAACGAATAAGAAGCAACAACTTGTTTTTCTAACAAGTGGCTAATGCACTTGAGTGTGTTATACGCATGTTTTGATTTTCACAGGAAAATGTTCTGATTCTATTTTAAGTTTTCTTTAATTTGAATAATTAATGTGATTCATCAAAAGAGTTTTAGCAGTACAGTTTTTTTTTTTTTTTTTTTTTGTAACAAAAAATAATAAGTTTTTTTGGTGAAATAAAATAAATAAATTTTGAACTGTAAAACGTTTAAACTATAAAACTTTTGAAACAAGCATTTTCATTTTTTTAATGTAGGTATGCTCTTTTCCTAACCTTGTACAGAATCATTTACAATACTACAAACAATAGCACACACAACCCTCATGTTCAATGAGTATACTAGTTTCCACGACATCTGAAACGACCCAACACAACAAGAACTGAGTATAATTTGCCGATTGACAAATCTTACACGACCACTTGTGAGTTTGTATACCTTTTACTCTCTCATACTTGTTTTGTTTTGTAATATTTGATGAAAATGCAATTATATAATATTATTATTGCTGCTATTGACATTTGATGATGACGACGAGTAGTTGTTCTTAGAAGCAAAAACAAAGTCGCACGTAAAATGTCATTATTAGAAATATCTATCAAATTGACCTTCACCCAATACCATGGAATCATAAAAGTCATTCACACACACGCACACTCACACATGGGTAATGTTTGTCCATTTGTTGAATTGCTGTTAAAAGTCCATATGCATGTACAAACATCTGTACACATGTATGCATACATTCATATGTGCATTTTATAATTAGTTGGACAAATTAGCATCAGAGTATGTTGCATCCATCAGCTGGGTATAATTATCTTCAAGAGCAGTTTGAATTACCAAAATAATTAGACTAAGAAGAGCATCTGCAGGTCGCCAGGTCTATACAAAACAAAAACGTAAAATGTTTATCCATAGAGAACTGGGGTATTATTTATATAACAGAAGAATAAGGTCTATGTAGATGGATGCTTCAGTTCGATAGAAAGAGAAATACTTAGGGGAAGAGTGGAGTTCTTTTAAAGATCAGACCATCTGCAGATATTTCATACAAAAAAACTCATCTATGGCACAATCAGGACTAAGACCTATAAATAGAAGACACAATACATTTTTTAATGGAAGTTTCAGGTCTTCTATAAAAAGAGGAAAATGTTCTCAGGATAATACCTATAAAAAGAGGAAAATGAAATGGCACTCTGTACACCAAACAACACATGTTACTCGCCTACGCCGATGACATCGATATAATGGGTCGAACATTGCGAGCAGTAACAGCCACCTTTGAACAAATTGAAAAAGAGTCTGCCAAAGTGGGTCTGGCAGTAAACGGCGAGAAGACCAAGCAGATGGTATCAACGCGCAAGACGTCCAGTAGACTCGGACCAACTGTGGATCTAGAGAACTACAGCTTCGAGGTAGTTAAAGACTTTATATACCTTGGTACCGCCATAAATAAAACAAATGACATCAGTTTTGAAATTCGGAAAAGGATTGTGATGGCCAACAGATGCCACTATGGTCTAAGTAAGCAGTTTAGAAACAAGGCCACCTCCCGCCAGACCAAACTCACGCTTTACAAGACGCTGATACTACCCGTGCTATTACATGGATCAGAAACATGGCTACTTACGCAAACAGATGAGGCAGCTCTTGGGGTGTTTGAAAGAAAAATTCTCCGAAAGATCTACGGGCCGATCTGCGTCGACAGTGAATATCGGCGTCGAATGAACCATGAGCTTTACAATATATACGCGGACATCGACATAGTCAGTCGTATTGAGCTGCAGCGACTACGGTGGCTAGGCCATGTTGTGCGGATGAATGAAAATGCCCCAGCCCAAAAGGCATATAAAAACGAGCCTACTGATGGTTCCCGTAGAAGGGGAAGACCACGAATTAGATGGAAAGACCAAGTAGAAAACAACATCTTGGAACGTGGTCTTCCAAATTGATGGATTTGCGCACAAAACCGACGCGCTTGGAAATCTTTTTTTAAGCTCGGCTTATGGAATAACCATTCTGTAACAATCCAGCTAAGTAAGTAAGGAGACCCAATAAACGGCTCAAATCTTAAATGGAAAGAGAGTTCAGACTTTTGAAAGTTAAAAGACTTAGGAGAGTAGTATAGGTCTTGTAAAGACAGAAGACCACCTGCATGTCCTCCATACAAAAAAGGCCTTTGAAAGATTCAGTCAGTTAGTTCAGTTCGAGGGGATGCTGAAGTATTCGATAGAAAGATGACACAGGACGTTCCATAAAAAGTGGTGGTCTAGTAAAGCAATACGAAAATCATATGCAGGTATTTCATTCAGGACTAAATATATATAAATATAAGCATTCAGGACTAAATAGAAGACCCAGTTAATTTTAATATGAACGGCTCAGGTCTTCAGAAAAAAGGCTTAGATTTTAAATTGTTAAACGATTTATAAGAAAAGCCTTGCAAAGGCAGAAGACCATCTGAAAATCTTCCATAAAAAGATCAGGTCTTACGAAGACTCAGGTATTTTTAATTTTAAGGACAGGGACTGGTTCAGGTTTTCATTAGAAAGAGGGCGTATGTGTTTGATAGATAGAAGACATAAGAGAAGAACAGAGGTCTTGAAAAGATTTTTTTAATAAAGGACTAAGTCCTACCTATAACAGACTCAGTTTACTTTTTAATAGAACATTAAAAAGTGCACTGAATGATCTTGTAATATATATCGTTCTTCTAATCATAGAAGAGTTTTTATAAGTTCGGTAATATTGAAGATGTGATATTTCGATCCACGTGCCGACAAAGTTCCGCCTTATTTTCATTAAATTAAACAAATCGAAGTGGCTATAATATGACATTTCGGAGTTTCAAAGGTTAAGCTACCACATTCCAGAAAAATTTTCAGGGTCTACTTTCCGCATAATTGTCCCGTTCCATTTAAGGTATTTTGAAGATCCCAATCTCATTTTCCAATTGAAGTAATTTGGAAATTCGTTTTCTCAGATGTTTTACAATAAATGATGGTAAAAAACTGATCAATGTAGACCAATGTTTTGACATAGCATCATCATTGAGCAATGCAAGTGGCAGGTTTAGAAATGATATCCTCGGAGAAATTTTTCTATATAGGTCAAATTGATATTAGTTGATGGGCGATAATAGCTCCTTTGAATATAAAATATACACCTTAGTACGGATATATAGCTTATCTATATAAAAGACCCTGACGAATATTTTTTGTTCATCATACTTTTTTCCTAGCAAATTAAATATAAAAAATAAGCATGATACCATAGTAAATGCATTTCATTTTCGCTTCAACATTTTATTTCATTAAAATAAACGCACACAGCCACACACACACCATGACATTCAACCATGGCAATTTTACCTCTTTTGGATAATTTATTAAAAGTTTTGTGCACCAAAAAAAAATTATAACAACATCAACAGTTGAATATTAAAAATTCTAATTAGATTTTAGTTATGGACTTTTTTTCTCAGGACTCGTCCTTTGTTCAATTGAAAACTCAGCTGGAATTGGAATTGAAACTAAGAAAAAAACCCCTGGACCATTCTATGGTATATAAAAGTTGTAAACGAAGAACGAACAAAATATTTGTAAAGTTCTTAGCAAATAGAAAAATTGCAGATTTCATTCAGTCCTTGTTTGTTGCCTGGCTTTTTGAGTTGTAAAGTTGAAATGCTAATATTTATGTGTCGTGACTAGAATAATGTGAATACGTTGGGAAACCGATGCGATGACCACTAAGTGGTAAATTGTTCAAGCATTTGGTAAATTTTAGGAAAATTTATGTTTTATGTGTCTATGAAATGTGTCCTTTTGCCGTACTATTTGAATGAGTTTGAAAAATTTACCATGGTCCCCCATAAATGTTTAAAATTAAATTAGTATACATTCGAGTCAGATCCAACGAAAGTTATTCGTAAAAGAAAAGCAAATGTTCATCCAATTTTCAGTAGTGCACTACAATCTATATATATATATATTAACAAATGGGCTGATGCCGCCACATTTAAGAACAGAGAAAACTGTTTAATGAATATTCCTATAATTTACATTTTCCATATTGTAACTCGCTAAGAACAGAAATAAAAATTCTATAATCATGAAAAAGCCACTATTTTTTTCAAAAAATGTAAACATTTCATTTATATTTCATTTCATTTTCCGTCTGTCTGTTGTAATCACTCTAGCGTCAAAACGAATTGTGATAGAACGCCAAAATTTTGCATAGAGTCGTCTTTTGTCTGCAGGCAGGTCAAGTTCGAAGATAGGTTATATCGGTCCACGTTTAGGCATACCACCCATATAAGGGTACCCACAAATTTTCAGTATTTTGGGGTTCTTGTGCGCGTTTTTCAACCAAATTCGCTGAAATTTGGTAAAAGGGGCTCTTTTTGGATACCAAATTTCTCAACTAAAAATTATAACTTTAGGTCCACTTTTTCTGGTAGCCCCCATATAACGGTAAATCCAAATTTTCAGTTTTGGCGGGGTTTTGACCGCATTTTTTCACCGAATTGGCTGTAATGTAGTACTTTGAGTTCTTATTGTGTGTCAAATCTCTCTACAAAAAATTACATATATAGGTCCATTTTTTCGGGTAGCCCTCATATAAGGGTACCCCCAATTTTCGGTATTTTGGGGTTCTTGACCGCGTTTTTCAACCGAATCCGCTGAAATTTGGTACTTTGAGTTCTTATTGCGTAGCAAATCTCTCCACAAAAAATTATGAGTATAGGTCCATTTTTTCGGATAGCCCCCAAATAAGGGTACCCCCAATTTTTGGTATTTTGGGGTTATCGAGCGCGTTTTTCAATCGAATTTGCTGCAATTTGGTATTTTGTAGTCGTATATGGTAACAAATCTCCCTACCAAAAATGTTTAATATTCGCCCCCTTTTTGGGGTAGTCCCCATATAACCCCCTTTTTATATTAACCCTACGGTCAATAACCAAAAAAGTATACGTAGATCAATAACCGTGGTACATTTGTACCCATCCAAAGATAGCTCTGTAACTCATTAAAAAAGTGGACTATCGTGAGGTTTTTTGTTTTAAATTAGTCTATGCGGAATATAGATGTAGGAACTCAAAATTATATATACATTAAAATAATATATATTTAAATCCATGCTTAAATGATAACTCTCTCTCTCTCTAAAACTCTCATAGTAAATTCGTTATAGCTTTCGCATGAGTTAAGCTTTTTTAGTTATTTTTTATTGGGATCTTATTTAGGTGCTCCTCAACCCCTCTGCAAATGTTTGTGGCCCTAGACAACAGGGGGCCATCAGGGCGACTCGTGGAAGTCAGAAACTACGCTGGTTTTCCCTTGGATACAGGGACTAAAAAAATTATTATTGCCAATTATTCACCTTTTTTGAGTTTAGAGATTGTGATTGACACATTTTTAATACTTTTTTATACTTTAAAACGTTATTTAATGATAGTTTATATATTTACGCCAATTTAGGATTGTAATAAATCAGACTAATTCGATTATAGAAAAAGTTTCAGGCCCAATATGAAGAATAATTGGATAATTACGGACAATAATCATTGTTTTTGTCCCTGTATACCAAGGGAAAACCAGGGTAGTTTCTGACTTCCACGAGTCGCCCTGATGGCCCCATGTTGTCTAGGGCCACAAAAATTTGCAGAGGGGTTGAGGAACACCTAAATAAGATCCCAATAAAAAAATAAATAAAAAAGCTTAAGCCATTCGAAAGCTATAACGAATTTACTATGATTGTTTTATATAGATTATCATTTAAGCATGGATTTATATATATATTATTTTAATGTATATATAATTTTGAGTTTCTACATCTAGACCAGATCCGCATAGACTAATTTAAAACAAAAAACCTCACGATAGTCCACTTTTTTAATGAGTTACAGAGCTATCTTTGGATGGGTACAAATGTACCACGGTTATTGATCTACGTAGGTAATAACTTTAAAAAATTGTAAAAATTATATATATGGAAAATATTTATAATTTTTTTCTTCGATTATGTGTGAAAATACCTCAAGAATGATTCCTCAAAATTTGATCCAAATATCTCCATTATTAAAAATTTTACAGCATTTTTATTCAAAAAAAGGTACAAATGTACCCGGTTATTGACCGTAGGGTTAAAATAGTTATCTGATTTGTTCCGCTTTTTGAGTTTGGTTCTAAGACTCTGTTGTAATCATTTCACCTGCTGAGGATAGCGAGATAAAACAATTAGAACGTAAGATTCGATAATGAACTATAGCCGCATTTAGACCTAGTCTCTGTGTGGAGGTTCCAGAAGAAGTGGACCGATTTTCCCCATCTTCGAATTTGAACTAAGTTTGGAGAAAAAATAAGATGGGCAAAGTTCGGATGAAATCTAAATTTTCTGAAACGGATTTGGTCCAAAGAAACATGGGGTCTAGAACCACATTGAGGTACATTTTCACCGTGTTAAAGTGTATACATCCTCATTAGCCATAATGAAGAGGGTATAATTATCCATTATAAATAAATTTTAAATAAATTTCTGAAATTTGCATTAAGGTTTACATAATCCGTTTTTAGAAATGTTGGTATAGGTCCACTTTTTGGTATGTTCCCTATATTACCCGTCAGTATATCTATGGTGAAGGGTATCCAAAGTTCGGCCCGGCCGAACTTAACGCTTTTTTACTTGTTATTTTTCACTCTCTCTCTCTCTCTCTCTCTCTCTCTCTGTGACAAAAAAGAGTATTATAAGTTTTATGTATTACATTCATAAAATGTAGAAATCCCGACATTGGCAACACTTCCTAAACACTATTCACATAATATAGGAATTATATAGAATATCTACAGCTAGTTTGTCGAAGTCTGTCGCAGCCGAAGAACTTTTGTCTATAGTAGTCCAATAGGTGTTCTTCTGTATATAGGAAACCTGTATAAGTTCTTTTATCTGCAGAAAAATTGTAAAATATCGTCTGTCCATTGAAGTGTTGTAGAAGACCTTTTGCCTGTAGAAGATCTGTCCGCAGAAAATCTTCCACCGATAGCCGTCCTTCAGAATGCCTTCTATCCATATGTATCTTTCATAAACAAAAGACTTTTATAAATTATTTTGCCCATAGAATACCTGTAGAAGATCTTCTTTTGAAAGTTTTGTATTTATATAAAGTTCGAGGAAGGCTCAACAAAAGGTTTCTTGTCAAAAGACCTGTAGAGGGTTTTGTGTCAATAGAAGACATATAGAATTTATTTATTGTTAATAAAAGATATTCTATCAGTAGAAGACCTGTAGAAGATATTCTATCAATAGAAGTCCTCTGAAAGATCTCCTATATAAAGAAGCCAAAAAGATTTTTTCTCTATAAAGGAGGCCATTTGAAGATAGTTTATCTATAGAAGACCGGGAGAAGATCTTCTGTAAATAGAAGAACGGTAGAAGTCTTAATTTATGGAAGTCCTGCGAAGGGTCTAATTTCTATAGTAGTCTAGAAAAAAGGTATATGAAAAAAGTACAAAAAGAAGTGATTCTGTATATAGAAGACCCACGAAGGGTCCATTTATAGAACAAGTAAAAAATGACGTTATGTTCGGTCGGGGCGAATTTTTTAAAATACATAAAATCGATCGGGACTTTTGAAAAGGATGTCAACAATTTTCAAAATAGTTTAATGTTTGCTATACCAAAACGGAGGCCGATATTGATAATTTTTGGCACGAAATAACAATCCAAAACATATACTTACAGCCAATTTGGTAGAAAATCGTGCCCAACTAACCCAAAATGTCAATATTTGGTTTGGGGGATACCCTTATATGACTGTTAGGCAATTTGGCTACGCATTGATAACCCAAAATACCAAATTCAAAAAGTCAGTTCGGTTGAAAATTGTGCCCAACATCCCAAAATACCGAATATTGGGGTTACCGTTATATGGGGGACCATTTGCATAACCAAACATCCTAGAATGTCTCTAGAAAATTTCGTGATTTCAACAGCCGGACAGACATACGGACATGGCTAAATCTTTATAGAATTTTATTCCTTACGTGGTCTTCGATGGTTTTTTCGAGCTGATGCAAACGAAATGATAAATTTACCTTATAAAACCTACAGGATATCTAGAAGATTTCTAAGAGGTCTTCTGTAAATAGATGACCTCTATAAAGTTTCCCAGTCAAAGAAGACCTTCTAAAGGTATTTTTTCTATAGAATGCCTACAGTGGGTCTTTTGCTTAAAGAATGCATTTAAAAAGTCATAAGATGGTTTTATGTCCGACTTCTTTAAGAAACCCATATTATTTCTCTACAAGACCCATAGGAGGCATTCCGTCTATAACATACGAAAGATCTTCTGAATATAAAAGACCTATAAAAGGTTTTCTCTCTCGGCCTATAGAAGTTTTTCTATCCATTGACTACCCATAGGATGTCTTCTATCTACAAGATATTTTAAAAATGTAGTCTTCCACTGAATGTCTTTTGTCTACAATGCTGTCACGTCCCTTTGATTAACACTGAAATTCAATTATTGGATAAATTTTTGTCTCTTCTTGGAACAACCGATATTGATACTTTCACCTTCTTTTGAACTTGAACAAAGAGACGAACAACCGACCTGCTCCAACTCATCCATCCATTTCGTAATCTATGGAAAATCCTATGAAAACTAAAATCTAATTTATGATCAAATACAAAAAAGCCTGTTTACAAACGCACACGCACACACAGATATTACTGAAATGTCAACAATTGTGTCCTTTTGGATGAAGATTTTTATTAAGATTTCATTTCATGAGGAGGATGGCTATCACCGAGGACTCAAATAATACATTGTGCATATATATTTATTATATAAATTGAAAGGATGTTTTTTTTTTGGGAGGAATACATATTGACAATTTTATTAACATCGTCCTTTTTGTGCCACATTGACAAAATAAACGTTGCCAAGCAAAGCAAGCTGCTAAGAGCGTTAGGCATCTCTTCAATTGTCCTTTTCATTCCTCTATCCAACATTCTGTTATGCTATGATTCCGGAAAAAATGGAAGAAAAACTCTTCGTTTTCTTTCCTTTTTCTTTTCACTGCAAGGAACTCGCATTGACAGTTATTTGCCTGGGAATTACACAACAACCTCCAAGTCGCAGCAGTCGATTGTTATGTAAACTTCATTGTGGCATAAAGGAGGATAAAAGATCTGTTGTAGACCACATCCTTGCGGACATAGATTTGAACAATGTGGCTATGTGTGTGTGTGTTTGCATTTGCTATACAAAACTAGGCGTATGCGTATTAACATATTACAAAGGAAAGTTGTTCAAAGGCAAGCAAAGCGAAAAAGGAAAGTCATTAAAGGATAACTAAAGAAATAACAAAATACGGCAGCAAAAACTTCGCACTTCGGGATATTTTTGTTGTACACAAATATACATTGTTGGATTTCACTCCGGAAAGTTTCTTTTACTGCCACGTGTCCTTCTGGAAATCCAAATATGTATTCTGTTTTGTATTGATTTCAATGTTATAGGACAATAAAGGACACAAATTATTCCATGTAAAGAAGGGAACATCTTTGCCTATATCCTTTGCCTTATGGCTACAGACAACATGCAGCGTTCCTGCCATCCAATGCTGTACATGGAGATGTCATATTTATCGGTTTGATAATTTGAGGGTGACTAGGTCACAGAGGAAGATATTCCACTCTCTCTCTCTCGCTCTTTCAGATTAGAAAAAAATAGTTTAAAACGCGAAGCATTTTTTACAAAAAAATGATCAATATTTACCCATGTATTGGGTTAGAGCCCTTTGAATATTGTGCCGTTCACTCCAGGGAAACATAATTCGTAATAAATAAGGCCGAGGAAATCTCCGACTCTAATCGGTTGACAGGTTGAAAATATGGTGAAATATTGGCCAGGCTCGGGATATAAATACGCTGAAAGCTAAAGTGCAGTGGTAGTTGTGTAGGGTATCATATTGTCGCCTTCGCCCGTCGTACTAACTTACTTAGCTGGCTTGTTACAGAACGGTTGTTCCATAAGCCGACCTTAAAAAAGATTTCCAAGCGCGTCGGTCTTGTGCGCAAATCCACCAATTTGGAAGCCCAAGATGTTGTTTTCTACTTGGTCTTTCCATCTAATTCTTGGCCTTTTGAGCTGGGGCATTCGGAGAAGTTTTCTTTCAAACACCCTAACAGCTGCCTCATCTGCTTGCGCAAGTACCCATGCTTCTGATCCATATAACTGCACGGGTAGTATCAGCGTCTTGTAAAGTGTGACTTTGGCCTTGCGGGAGGTGGCCTTGTTTCTAAACTGCTTACTTAGACCATAGTAGCATCTGTTGGCCATCACAATCCTTCTCCGAATTTCAAAACTGATGTCATTCGTTTTATTTATGGCGGCACACAAGGTATATAAAGTATTTAACTACCTCGAAGCTGTAGTTCTCACGTTCCACAGTTGGTCCGAGTCTACTGGACGTCTTGTGCGTTGATACCATCAGCTTGGTCTTCTCGCCGTTTACTGCCAGACCCACTTTGACAGACTTCTTTTCAATTTGTTCAAATGTGGCTGTTACCGCTCGCAATGTTCGACCCTTTATATCGATTTCATCGGCGTAAACGAGTAATATGTGTTGTTTGGTGTACAGAGTGCCATTTCTGTTCACCTTTGCGTCTCGTATGACCTTTTCCAGCAGTATGTTAGAATGATCACACGACAAACTGTCACCTTGTCTGAATCCTCGTTCGGTATTGAAGGGCTCCGATAGGTCCTTTCCTACTTTAACGGCTGACCTTGTGCCACTTAAAGTTATCCTACATAGCCGTATTAATTTTGCAGGAATGCCGAACGTAGACATGGCTTTAAACACCTCTGAAGGGATAGGGCAATCGAATGCGGTTTTATAGTCGACAAATAGTTAGTATGTGTCGATGTGTTTTTCGTGGGACTTTTCCAGGATTTGGCGCAGAATGAAAATCTGGTCAATGGGGGATTTGCCAGGTCTGAAGCCGCATTGGTATGGTCCCATGATGTCATTGACCATTGGCTTCAATCGTTCACACAGCACACTGGATAGCACTTATTCCTCTATAGTTGGCACATATCGTCTTGTCTCCTTTTTTGTGCACGGGACACAGGATGCTGAGGTTCCAATCATTGGGCATGCATTCATCTATTCAAATTGTACTAATCAGCTGGTGCATGCTCCTGACCAGCATCTGGCCACCAGTCTTGAATAGTTCGGCTGGTAACCCATCGGCTCCTGCTGCTTTGTTGATCTTGAGCCGATTAATTGCTTTAATGACATCATCTTGGCTAGGTGGTATACACTCTATACCATCATCTCTTATTGGTTCTGGGGTATCTTCTTCAACGCCACTATTTGATACCAGAAGCTTTTCAAAATGCTTCTTCCAGATCCTCAACATGCTGTCTGTATCTGTCACCAGGTGTTGCTACTGTCTGCAGGGTTGCTCTATACGCTGCGTTTTTCACATCAGTAGCATTACGACACTCCTGATCGTGGTGGTGGTTTTTCGTACCCAAATGTTGCTTTTGCTGCAGTTTGTAAGGAGTGGACAATTATTTACCATTGTGTTTCTATACTATTATCGGGACAAGAAGTGCTTTCTTCAAGCAGATGGGTAAGTTGAGCGGGGTAGGCCTCGGCTACCTGTTGTGTTTGCAGCTTTTCGACGTCGAGTTTCCGTGTTGTGTTAGATCGCACCTTTGCTGCTACATTAAAACGGGTGCGTATCTTGGCTGCCACAAGGTAGTGGTCCGAATCGATATTCGCTCGTCGGATCGATCGGACGTCTAAAACTCTATATGAATGCCTTCCGTCTATCACAACATGATCAATTTGATTTCTCGTTGCTTGATCAGGAGAGATCCAGGTTTGTGTATATTGAGATGCTTGAATCTGGTGCTGCTAACTACCATGTTTTTTGCTGCCGCGCAGTCTATCTATCTAATGCCGTTGTCGGATGTTTGTTCATGAAGGCTGAATTTAGCGACGGTGGGGCCAAAGATATTTTCCTTTCCGATTTTTGCATTAAAATCTCCTAGCAGAATTTTAATGTTATGGCCAGGCCAACGGTCATATGCTGTTTCTAGGCGCTCGTAAAATATGTCTTTGGTCTGTTCATCTTTTTCTTCGGTCGGAGCATGGGCGCAAATTAGACTGATGTAAAAGAACTTCGCTTTTATACGGATTATAGCAATTCGCTTATCTACTGGAGTGAATCTGGAGACAAGGTCTTTTATTCTCCTGTTAACCATAAATCCGCAGCCAAATTCATGTCTCGTTTCATGGCAGCTATAATACAGGGCGTAATCGTCTGATTTACTTACGCCTGTCCCTTTCCATCGCATTTCCTGTAAGGCAATAATATCGGCTTTGTACTTCTTGAGTACATCCGCCAAAGCGAACACTGCGCCTGTTCTGTACAACGTGTGCATATTCCAAGTGCAGATTCGCAGATCGTGGTCCATGATACGTTTGCGGGGGTCGTCAACATTAGGGGGGTTCGTTTTCTTTTTCTTAGCTTGTTCATAGTATGTAGGGTTTTCCGAGAGTGGGCAACTAACACGACGCCCAACCCATTTTTTTATAGTTCTTATGGGTGAACTCGAGGCACATATTAGCTCAGTATTTCATCGGTATATTTACTTATTATCCACCTCTCTTTTTGTTTTCCTCCCTCCCTCTCTTTTTTGCACAAATAAAATACAGAAATGAAAAGCAAAGCAACCCAAAAAACATTCTCTCAGCAAACGAAAAATATTCGTGCAAATGTTATGTAGCAGCAACCCCCTGCCGTAGGGCGGTGGCGCACAAAAGCAAATGACAACAAAAACATTACTGAAGGTCATTGATCTGAAACATGTACTCCCCCGCCCTACTTCTACTTCTGCTCTCACATACAGCATCAAATGGATATGTCAACAAATATTTATGTTTGTATGCCTGTACATACATACATATGTTTGTATGTTTTTATTGTAGGCATCGTGAAGATAAAGAAGGAGAATGAATATTGGCTATATATATTTTATTGTTTTAGGACTCATTTTGTAGACTGCATTGGAAACAGGGGAAGTGGAGGACAAAAATAAAAGGAGGAATAAGGCGTCACAGTGGTGAGTCCAAAATGTTTGTGGGGGCCAATGTAAATAATTAAATTGGCTTGGTTTAAGATGGCTGAAGTCAACTGGAAATGTATGTGTGTGTGTGTCTGTAATTCGGTTCCATGAAGTAAATTAGTCGGGTAATTGTAAGTTCTTATAACATGGGTCGACATAATCACCCTAAAGGTTGGAGAATTTAATAAGTGTATATATTTCAAAAAATTAGGAATCAATATGACTTTTCTATCGAAAAACTTAATAACTTCCCTTGCATTATACTAACAAATAATGAAGTTTTGGCAGGCCTTAAATCTTTACGTACATCTAACCTATCAGGGCCTGATGGTGTTCCCACTCTTATTCTTAAATCCTGTGCAAATGAAATTTATTTACCTCTGACTGTGATCTTTAATGAATCTCTACGTCAGGGTTATTTCCCAATATTCTGGCGATCTAGTTATATTATCCATCTTCACAAATCTGGAAATAGAAGTTTGGTAGAAAATTACAGATGTATTGCAAAACTAAGCGCTATACCTAAACTTTTTGAGCTATTGATATGTCGCAGATTAAAACATTTCACAAAATCTATAATATCGCCTTTTCAACATGGTTTTATTCCAGGCAGATCTGCAACTACAAACCTTTTGGAATTCATTAATGAAGTTCACAAGGGTTTTAGTAAAAAATTGCAGACAGATGTTATATACACTGATACGGTAGTTCATAAACTGTTGCTTTATAAACTTAGTCTTATGGGATACATTCTTAAATTGGATATCTACCTACATAGAAGGTCGTTCGCAGAAATTGTCACTTAATGACTCATTTTCCAGGAATATCACTGTCGTATCGGGGGTTCCACAAGGTAGTCACTTAGGACCTCTTCTTTTTATTCTTTACATCAATGACCTTCCTTCCGTTATCCGCTTTTCAAAAATACTAATGTATGCTGATGATGTTAAGCTTTTCCGGCATATCGAATCTTCAAGTCATCCCAATCTTTTACAGTTCGATTTGCATTCTTTGGCTAACTGGTGTAGAGCCAATGGACTGTTTTTAAATCTTAAAAAATGTAAGAAGCTATCATTATTCAGAATGCAACAAATCTGCATTGATTATCACATTGGTTCTTATATGTTGGAAAATATTTCGTCTTTCGTTGATCTAGGAGTAATATTAGACCCTAAACTGAAGTTTAATCTCCATATAGAGTCTTGCATTAATAAAGCAATAAGCGCTGGTCCAAAGAATTTGATGATCCTTACGTTACAAAACGCCTATTTATTACTTTAGTTCGACCAACACTAGAGTATGGTTGTATTTTATGGAGCCCCTCCTACACGTGTTATTCTGATAAAATATAATCTGTCCAAACTCAATTTCTTTTGTTTGCTTTGCGGGGTCTATAATGGGACCCATCTGTAGGGCTCCCCCCATATGAAAGTCGCTTAATGTTTATAGATTTGCCTACCCTTGAAAGTAGACGTTTTATGCTAAGGGCGATTTTTATAATAATATTGATACGTGGCTTAATCGATTCCCCTAATTTATTAATATTCCATTCCGTACTACCCGTAACTTTATCCCAAGATAAAGATCGTAAGATCTAATTATGACGCTAGTAGTCCAATACGAACTTTGTGTGAAACATTTAACAATATATATAGTAGCTTATCACTGACTGAACCATTAGATATAATAAAAAAAAATTACTATTGCGTATGTAGCAGAGTGCCAGATGTGTAGTTTGTGTAGTTTTTAAATATTAGAGTGATTCTATATTTACTTTAATTATAAATGTGTTCATTTATAGTAGTCTATGCCGACTGATAAAATATGTAGCCGGTCATTCCACCATTTACTAACCCCTCCATAGTCCGGACTATGGGGTTTCGCGTTCCCTTCGATATAGGGAGGTCGCCCCCACGGTCGGTTGGGGCGGGTGTGAGTGGCGTGGGACCGAAAAAAAGATATACAGTGAATCACAGTCAAAAGTATGGTATTTTTTTTTTTACACTATTTGATGGGGCACATTCGGCATCATAGTCATAGCCTGCTAATGATCACCATTATCAGTCTGCTTGAAATTCAGGCCCACTAAATGTTCTATTTTGTTTTAATATGCGACTCAAAGTTTGACTTTTAAGGCAATCGGCCCAACATTGGATGCACCATTTACTTAATAAAGGAAGAAAATAGGTTGAAATGCCGATTTTTAATATGTTTTTGTTATGAGAATCCAAAATACCAAATTTAGAAAACCCCAAAATATCGAATATTGGGAGGTACCGTTATATGGGGCTACAACAAAACCTGGATCGATGTATCGCGGACCAGTTGCTATACCAAACGGAATGACAAATTTAGTAGACACTCCACCTTTTGGTGGAGGGTATAAAAATAATTTGTTATAATAGGTTCTTTTTTTCCGAATATATTCGCTTAGAAAAATGCCGAAAAGCATGAGTTAAGGGAGACGTGCCCCTCATTGAACACTGTTTGCTTTCACGACTCATAAAATTATAATCATTTTCATTATAGCTGAGGCAAAAATGTGCCCCATCAAAATATTGGTTTTAGGTCTAATGCTACTTTGGATCAAATCCGTTTCAGACAATTTGGAGTCAATTTGCAAGTGTCCGTTTGTCTGGCCGGTGGATGCGCACGATAACTCTTGAAGGGAGTTAACGATTTCATCCAAACTTTGTACGTGATAATATTCCTTTCAAGCTTAGTTCATGGACGATGATTCACTCCATCCACTCCTTCTGGTAGCTCCCCCACAAAGGGTCAAACGTTTTAATGTCTATAAATTAAATATAAGCGAAAGGAATAGCTTTGATCTACGACCGAAAAGCTAAAAAATGTCTTACGGGTCGAAAATGTTGTTTACCCATTGTCAAAGGTTCCCCTATCACCTACCAATATATAGAGACTGGAACATTGCAATCCGTACCAGAAACCGTAACTTTGCGTCGATGGTTAAACACGTATTCTCTTATTTCGGCATTCGTTGTTGATGACACATTCCATGGCCCAATAAACAGGTCATGTATGAAGCGAATATTATCGGCCATTTTGGTAGAAAATGTCCCAAACTGTAATTTTTTTAATTTATTTTTCTTTTGAGATGAGCTACACTTGTTGGACATGGCTCTCAGCAGTTGGGCATGGCTCGCTCCACTTTACAACCGATTATTCGCATTGATTTGCATTTGTTCCCGTACAAAATTCAGTTGACGCAAAGAATGTTGCCTGCGGACAAGCCTCGTCGATTGGAATGGGCCCAAAGAGTCATCGAAATGGCCGAAGATGACGAGCAATTTTGGAACAAAATTATCATGTCCGATGAAGCCCATTTCACATTGAATGGGACCGTAAATAAGCAAAATTGCCGTTTTTACGCCACTTAAAATCGTCAGGAGATTCAAGAAGTGCCTCTTCATAACTAAAAAGTCACAGTTTGGTGCGGCGTTTGTGTGAAAACGGTCATTGGGCCGTTTTTCTTCCAAAATGAAAATGGCCATGCTGTTACCATTAATCAGGAGCGTTATCGCGACATGATGACCAATTTTGTGATGCCAATTATTCGTCGAAAGCGTACGAGGCAGTTCTGGTTTCAAAAAAAACGGCGCTCCACCGCACACAAGTCGCATAACAATCGATTTTCTGAAGAATTTGATGTCGAAAAGTGGTGATTTGGACTGGCCACCGCGTTCGCCCGATTTGACGCCGCCTGACTTCTTCTTGTGGGGATATTTGAATTCAAAGGTTTACGTTAACAAGCCAAGGACCGTAGAAGAGATCAAGGACAACATTCGTGAAGAAATAGCCGCTATTCCGGCCGAAATGTTGGCAAAAACGATGGAAAATGCAGCAAAAAGGGCACAATACGTCATCAACACCAGAGGCGGCCATTTGAGAGATATCATATTCAAAAATTGATGTAAACAAATCTACTTGGAACAAATTAAATGATTAACATTGCCAACCACCAAATTTTTATATTTTTCTTTGATTTAAAAAAAAAACATGGG
This sequence comes from Musca vetustissima, assembly GCF_032173495.1. Taxonomy (NCBI): domain Eukaryota; kingdom Metazoa; phylum Arthropoda; class Insecta; order Diptera; family Muscidae; genus Musca; species Musca vetustissima. The sequence continues at coordinate 212,249 of NW_026880276.1, forward strand.
TCCGTCGAATATGGGCAACCCTGTACATTCCCACCATTATGCGACGCGTTTCGCCATTGGTTAAGCGGCTCATGGTCTTATCGGACGACCTTATTATTGGGCCATGATACATTCGAAGTTACGCGCACTAAACTGGAGGTACTCAAAAATAGAGGCGTCGGAGAGTAAATGAGAAACCGCCATATGAATGAATATAAAACTTTTATACATAATAGTTTTTTATACATACCGGACTGATATCAATATTTCGTATATGAAAATGTAAACTTACCTAAAAAAGATAAAATACAAAAAAGTATTACAATGTGGCAAATTAAATAAAAGGTGATATTTTTTAATATAAACAGTATTATTCGATTGAACTGAAAAGTGTTCATGGAAATATTCAATATTATTAATAATTATAATCATTAATTTTTTTTTAATATTATAACATTATTTTAATTTATTTCTATAAAGAAATATTTCTTTTAATATATAAAAAAATCCTTTGAAACATGAAAAGTTAATTTGTTAAATTTTATACACCCTCAACATTTGAATATTCCCACTTATATTATACATTTAATATCTTATATCAAACCATAGGCCTTCCCATCCCCATCCACTTTACTGATACATACACATAACCTGACCCACTCACACTCCGTCTTCTTGTCAGTCAGTGGCCACAAACCAATGCTGGTGTGTGAATGCTTTGAACATCAACATAGTTGAGATTTGTGGTGAACGTTGTGTTTATCAACTGGCTCGTTGGTCTAGGGGTATGATTTCCGCTTAGGGTGCGGGAGGTCCCGGGTTCAAATCCCGGACGAGCCCATGTGAAATTAGTTTTTTTTTTTTAATTTTTGTGAAATGTGATATTTTTATACAAGAGATTTTTTTTCAAATATTTATTTACTACTATAAAATTGTTTTTTTGAACAACTAATCTTTTTAAACAACTACTACAACAATTGTGACAAAGAATATTTTTTTAACGAACATATCAGCCGTAAGCTTGGCACGTTTAACGAATATTCACAAGTGTTGTTGTTTTTTATACCCTCGGAATATCGGTATACGTTATGTTATATGTATATGTATCGCATATAGCTGTATATTGAAGATTTTGTGTTGTATTTTGAAAAATTTAGCCACATTACTCAACTAAATAGGGAATCACTTGCCAATTGACGTTCTTGGACGGTGAAAAGTACGTTTTGACCTAGGCTTCATCAAAAAGCAGAAAAAAATAATTCGTATATTATATGAATAGGGTTCAGAAAGTGTTGCCAATGTCGGGATTTCTTAATTTTATGAATGCAATAAATAAAATTTTTAATACTGGTTTCTTTTCATATATAGTGACAAAACAACTTTGGAATGTTGGTTGGATGGTTTGGTCGTGGGTTTCTCTATATGGCAAAAAATTCTTAGAATTATTTTTTCTATTTTAATTTAATTTTTTCTTCTTCTTTTTTATGTCTTGTCTCGTTTCATATTTTTTACAAGTTCATGTTCTGCGTAAAACAATTGTTTTACATATTGTTTTTTGGCATTTATATCGAAATAATTTGGAAAATACGTATGCGAATTTTGTAATATTAATGCAGAGGTTGGAAAATTGAAAAAATCAAAGTGTCGCTTTTCACGAGTTGTTGTTGTTGTTGTTTTTGTATATAGAATACTCCAAAATAGAGAGACGTGATATTTATTAGTGCTAAATATGAGGTACCGTTACACATCTGGCCGTGCAATTCGTTCAATATAATTTATTCTATAAATATGTTTATATTTTTGTGGTGATTAGTTAACTTTGAGTGCGTATTATTTCGATTGTGATTAAAATAATTAATTAGTGTAAAATGGAAGATATAGATACAAGTGAGCATATTTATATTAAATCAAAACGTTTTTATGTTTGGGACACTATACTTGAAAATAACCCTTTTGCCTACGAAGACTTTAAAGAGTCAAAGTAATTTGATATATTGACTTTCAGTAAACTTTAAAAAAATGACTTAATATGACCTCTTTGAATTTTGCACATAAATTAAGTGATAACTAATGAGTTATTTTCAATTTATTTCAAGTTGCGATTTTTTGCGTTTTGAGAGTAATGCCTCTTTTTCTAGGCAACCTACGTAAAAAAATCGATCTTTTTGAAATATGGCGAAAAGAAGGTAACAAAATAAAAAAAGCTGATGCTGTTTTCAAACATTAAGTGAGCAAAATTGATGTCGACAACATTTCGGATGAAAGAGAGAAATATTTAAAGCAAACAGTTCATTTATTTAGCTGAAAATTAGCCCAAAGTTGGTAAAAATGTCACAGAAACATGAATGTTTTCAAAGTCAAAAATCATGAATGGCTATATTCGGATTTAAATTTTTTCCTTAACAGTCATTTGTCATTTTCTTTTGTATATATGTCAAATAAATCCTCATAAAGAAGGTTAACCCGATAAAAAGTTCTAATGTATATGCCGTTTAAGAATTGTTCTGAAAAAACGGCACCTAATAAAAACTTTGAATTTAGTAAAAGGAAAGAAGCTACTGACCTTTCAACTGAGAAACGTGACACCCCAAGAAACCCAAAAGCCTATTCCACTTTCTGCGGATGAAGCTCTAGCTTTCCTTCTAGAATATAACTCTTCAAAAGGTTGGTATAATGCAAAAGAGTGATAGTTGAAATCGGATAGAACATATATATGAGAGCTATATCTAAATCAGATCCGATTTGAACCAAATTTGGCTGAGACATTTTTGATCTTCGTTATGATCGGGTGTATATTGTGATTTTGGCGTGGTTTAAACGTAAAATCGGATGGAACATATATATGGATGTTATATCTAAATCTGACCCGATCTGAAACAAATTTTTCTGAGTTGTTGTTAGCCTATAAAAAACATGCAAACTAAATTTTACGATGATCGGATGTATTTTGTGGGTTTTGAGTTACATAGACGTGAAATCGGATAGAGCATATATATTGGAGATATATCTAAATCTGAAACGCTTTGAACCAAATTCGACACACTTATATGCAGGTTCAAAACAAATCGAACAAACCAAATTTCATCGCAATCCGTTGTATATTACCTATTTGATGCATTTTAAACCTGAAATCGGATGAACATATATATGGGTGCTATATCCAAATTTGAACCGATTCCTTCCAAATTCAACCATAACAATTTTAGTAACAAAAAAATCAGTTAGGCCAAATTTCGTGATGAATACTATGATTTAGTTGCCGCTATTAATTTTGTGCAGTGGTCATTTGACCTATAGTGCAACGATGGCCGTGGTGTTTTTTATTGAGAAAAATACTTTTGTTTTTGTCACAATAAGAGAGAAAGGAATCATGAGCGCAAACAGAGGTAAAATAGAGCAAAGTAAGAAAATAGTTGCGATATTAATGAATTGTTTTTTTTTTTTTTTTTTTTTGTTTTTTGAAAAAATAGCGTCTTTCTTAATAAGGCTAATTTTCTATTGTTCAAGGCAATCCGAATATTTGGAGGTTGTCGTTGGTATTTTATAAAATTCGCATTATTTGACAAAGCCCTAATAATAAGATGCCGTGCCATTTCAGAATTTGAAAATTAATAACCGCATTTTCCATCTGATGGGAGTGTAATTCGGATTTCCAGATCATTGAAGGATTAAAAACTTATTTAAGGGGACCTCTTCCATTCACGATTTAAAAATTTCAAGATTTACATTGGGCTGCACTATAGGTCAAATGACTGGTTTTTCTGTGCAAAATTGAAAAAAATCAAAGGGTTGTTGTTGTTTTTGTATTTAGAACACTCTAAAATAGAGACACGTGATATTTATTAGTGCTAAATATAAAGTACCGTTAAACATCTGGACGTGCAAGTCACTCAATACAATTTATTCTATAAATATGCTTACATTTCAGTAGTGCTTAGTCAATTTTGTGTGCGTATTATTTCGATTGTGTTTACAATAATTAATTAGTGTGAAATGGAAAATATAGATACACGTGAGCATATTTATATTAAATCAAAACATTTTTATGTTAGCGACACTATACTTGAAAATAGCCCTTTATCCTATGAAGACTTTAAAGAGTTAAAGTAATTTGATAGATTGACTTTCAGTAAGCTATTAAAAATGACACAATATGACCTTTTTGCACATAAATTAAGTGATAAATAATGAGTTATTTCCAATTTATTTCAAGTTGCGATTTTTTGCGTTTTGCGAGTGATGCCTCTTTTACCTAGGCAACCTCCGTATACTAAAAAAGTCGAACTTTGTGAACCAAAGATTTTCACGAAACTTGGCAGACATCACTCTAGACTCAATTCAATACGCGAATTTCGTACAAATTGAATGATATATAGGGACTTTGGTGCACCATTTACATGAAATCGAAAGAAACTATATATGGGAGATATATCTAAATCTGAACCGATTTTCAGGAAACTTAAATCACATCATTATAGACGTTATTCATTACGCTGTGCCAAATTTCGTGCAAATCGAAAGATATATAGGGACTTTGGCGCACCATTTACATTAAATCGGACGAAATTATATATGGGAGCTATATCCAAATCTGAACCGATTTCTTCCAAATTTAACAATAACGATTCAAGTAACAAAACAATCAGTTGGGCCAAATTTCATGACGAATACTATGTACAAATTTGGAACCGATTGGATTATTAGTTTTTGAGTTATCGTGTCCGGCATTAATAAAAACAATGTTCGAGAAAAATGCGTTTTAAATTTGAGAATCACTCTTGCTGTCACTTGATGGTAACACAATATATCGGCTATATCTTCAAAAAAATTTTCGTTTGAAATTTTATAGGGACATTCTTGAATTAGTGGAGATTTGAATTAAATCAAAAAAACTATATGATATTTTTTACACATCGAGAAAGGTGGGCGACCCCTAAAAGAAATTTGAAATATGTTTTTACATAGTTTCCACATAAAGGTACCGCCCTATTTTCGGTATTTTAAAGGTTTTATATGCTTTTTCTACCGAAGATTTAGTAATTTGGCATTTCGGGTTTTAGAGGCTTATACCAAATTTAGATAATTTTGATGGCCTTTCATTTTAACATAGACGCCGACACACTTTCTGTATTTTTGAATGTTAGGGGCTGTAATTTGGCATTCCGGGTTTTGAAACGTTAACAAAATATTTAAAAAACATATTTTGACACAGTCCTAATATAATTAATTTTCGATAAGTAGAAGTTCCATGTGAAGAAAAATTGTAGAACGACTAACACAGCTATAGATAGGTTTTCAAGTGTTCAGCGACGATTTAAGTTTTTATTTTTTTCGAATCAAATTACAAACATTCTAAGCCCCCCTTAAAGATTACAAAAAACAACTCTACTCGTTGCTCTGCCCCCTACTATTTCATGCAGATGTTTATAAATACGTCAACTAAGCTGTGGTAAAGCCAAAAAACAAACTTCGCCTTAGGAATGACAAAAACCACTACAAAACGAAGAGTTTAGAAACGAGCAACGGCAAAAAGTAAAACATCGACTCTAACATGAAATTTGAGCGGTTCAAAAGTCATTTAACAAATCGTTATCATCAACGCGACATCGATGGCCTCCATCTTGTCACTGTCATCGTCGTTATAGTCGCCATCATCATCAACATGATAACGAATAGGCCAACCAACAGCGATGAAGAACAGACGCATTAGCACTGGAAATGTTGTCAACACTTGTTTGGCTGGCAGTGGTCTTTTATTTTTTGGTTTTTTCGTTTTCCATTTTTGGTTTTTTGCTTACTACCCATATTTTGTAAACGTTTGTATTTGGTTCTTTGATGCCTTCTGCCGTTCATTTATCTTGTTTTTTTTGCGTTTTTTCGCTTAAATGGTAGGCAATCTGTATGACCATCAACCGATCTCCAGCATATGCCCTCTATTGGCCATTATAAAACAGAGATTAGAAATGTTTTATTTACTCATCGAGGTTCTTTGTTTCGTTTTTTTTTTCTCTAGGGCAATTACTAAATATTCCACTGTTTACGAAGGGATAAATTATTAATAAAATACAATTTTTTAAATACAGAATTGAGAATCATTAATAATTAAGGAACACCGATATACAAGAGGTAAGATATAAACATTGGTCTGAATATATTTCCTTGATAGCAATGTTCTTAATCGACTTTAAATTATTTGGTAGCTAAAAAATGATTTATGGACCCTTAGAGAGTTAATCCATAAATATAACGTGAAAAGGCAATAAGTCCACTTTTTCTAAAAACTGAGTTTTTGATACAACATGTTCAGTAAGTTAAAATACATAAAAAATAATAGAAACAAGTGAAAAAGCATTAAGTTCGGCCGGGCCGAACTTTGGATACCCTCCACCATATTTATACTAAAAGGTAGTTGAAATGAAAATGTAGGGAAAATACCAAAACCATAATGTGAACTATTTTCCAGAAAATGTTGATTTCATCCAACCTGTGCCTGTCTTATTATTCTTCCAAACTTAGTTCAGGTTCGAAAATGTGGACTATGGGTCCACTCCCTCTGATACCATCCACACAGGTGCTAGGCCTAAATGCGGGTTATAGTTCATGTATAGTTCATTATCGAACCTTACGTTCTAACTTTATCTCGATATCCTCCGCAGGTTAAATGATTACGACAGACTCTTAGAACCAAACCCAAAACGCGGAACAAATTAGATAACTATTTTAATATAAAAAAATGGGGTTATATAGGGACTACCCCAAAAAGGGGGTGAATATAAATAATTTTTGGTAGGGAGATTTGTTACCATATACGACTACAAAATACCAAATTGCAGCGAATTCGGTTGAAAAACGCGCTCAAGAACCCCAAAATACCGAATATTGGGGGTACCCTTATATGGGGGCTAACCGAAAAAATGGACCTATATTCATAATTTTTTGTGGAGAAATTCGGTACCTATTAAGAACGCAAAATACTAAATTGCAGCCTATTCGGTGGAAAAATACGATCAAAACCCCCAAAATACTGAAAATTAGAAGGTGCCGTTATATGGGGGCTACCAGAAAGACCACCTACTGGCTGTTCAATTAGCAAAAAGAAATCTACTGCTAGCAAGCTGACAGCAAATGGTCTGAGGAGCATCGGCGCATAACATTAAAATCCATCTGGCTCGAGGTTTCATGACGTATGTTGGACTCCCTGGGCCAACAACTCTATATAGACTCCCTATCTTGACAGCTCTTCTATAGAAACTCTCTGGCACTACAACCTGTCTATATAGATTCTCTGGCTTTCAGCTCATATCACCCTTTAGCTCGTGAATTGAAAAAACCCGATCCTTCAGCTCGTCTATACAGACTCCCTCGCCCTTTAGCTCGTCTATATACACACCCTGACCCTACAGCTCGTCTATATACACTCCCTGACCCTACAGCTCGTCTAAAAACACTCCTTGACCCTACAGCACGTCTGTAGAGAATCCTTTGTCTATAAAGACTAACTTCAGTTCGTCTATAGAGATTCCCTGGTCACGCAGTTCTTCTATAGAGACTCCCTGGATCTTCAGCTCGTCTTTAGAGACTTCCAGACTCTTCAACACACATCAGCTGGTCCATAAAGACCCCCTGACCCTCCTATAGATACTCTCAGGGATTCTTTCTGGATCTCCCTGGCCCAACAACTCGTCTATAGACTCCCTGTCTTGACAGCTCGTCTATAGAAACTCTCCGGCACTACAACCTGTCTATATAGATTCTCTGGCCTCTCAGCTCATCTCACCCTTTAGCTCGAGTATTGAAACAACCCGATCCTTCAGCTCGTCTATACAGACTCCCTCGCTCTTTAGCTCGTCTATATACACTCCCTGACCCTACAGCTCGTCTAAAAACACTCCCTGACCCTACAGCACCACGTCTGTAGAGAATCCCTTGTCTATAAAGACTAACTTCAGTTCGTCTATAGAGATTCCCTGGCCACGCAGTTCTTCTATAGAGACTCCCTGGATCTTCAGCTCTTCAACACACATCAGCTGGTCTATAGAGACTCTCTGGTAATTCTTCTATAAAGAATCCCTGAGGATATACAGAGACTCCCTGGATCTTCAGCTCGTCTAAAGGCACTCCCTTGTTCTTTAGATCGTCTAAAGCCACTCCCTGGCCCTTCAGCTCGCCTACAGAGACTCCATGATCCTCCTATAGATATTTTCTGGGTGCTCAACTCTTCTATAGAGAATCCCTGAGAATCTACAGAGACTCGCTGGTCCTTCAGCTCGTCTATAGAGACTCTGACCTGAACCTTCAGCTCCCTAGGACGTCAGATCGTCTATAGACATTTCTCAATGATCCTACAGCTCATCTATAGACATTTCGCAATGACCCTACAGCTCATCTATAGAGAATTCATTATCGATAAATACTCACTTAGGTTCGTATATAGGGACAAACTCTTATAGAGACTTCCAGGACCTTTCAGCTCGTCTATAGAGACTTTTTAGCCTTACAGCTCGCATATATATACATACCCTGACCCTGAGGCTTGTCCATAGACACGAATTCCTTGGCGGAACATTTTCAATGTTGGTCCTCGTTTTGGGGTATCAAGTAGCTAATTATTCCCCAAAATTTTTTAAAAATTTCGCCAGATTTTCTAACAGAATTTTCGGTGTAATTTTGTATTCCGAGTTCTTGGTTAATAGAAAACTTCTTTGCAAGAATTTTTATTATAGCTATATATTTTGAAATATAAAATATAAAGTTCCGATCATTTCAAATATTAACTTTTTCTACAAGAGAATCGGCTGGAATTTGACTTTAAGGCTTATTGATGGTTAAAACACTTTTTCTCGAAGAATGGTCTAATACACCCATTTCTTGACAATGTCTTCTTATAAAGATTCAGTCACATTTTCGGTATGTTAAAGATCCTAACACAGTATACTTACAAAAAACCCACGCCATTTCCTATGTGTTAATGATCCTGTCTGCATTTTCCAACCTAAATGCCTGTATATGGGGTTTTCTTTTCCTCGGAGTACAAAAAACGCTTTGCCAATAATTTGCATTAAATTAGCCTCTCCTATCATGATACCGACTTCTTGGTTCTGTATACGTCCAGTTTGTGTATAGGTCCCTTATAAAGATGTCGCCCTCTTTTCGGTATGTCAAAGACCCCAACCGTATAGAAAAACGAAGCTGAACGGTTTCTATTAAAATAACTGGCTAACATTTTTGTATAAAAATTCCTACACTAAATAAAATGTAAATACAAAAAATTATTTAAATTAGGTATTTCGAAAAATATAAATTTTCGAAATAGTTTCAATATTTCGCAAAATGAACGTAAGTAATAATTCGAACCCCCTCCTTTTATCGATCACATTACGAAAAGGGCTTTAAAGGGCGAAAAAGCAAAAAATAAGAAAGCATACAAGGATATCAAGAGGATACGACTATAAAAACCCAAAGCAACATCGAATAAATCCTGCCGAACAGGTAAACATCCATACAACCACGAAGAACTAGTTAATAAACAGAAGCAACCATAAAAGTGGAATGCACCTGGTGTTTTCATTTTTTTTTTTTGCTTTTGGTTTTGATTATGTTTCCTTGTTTCAAAAACTATATTCCATTTAGGGAGCCCCTATATTTTGAAATTGAAACAGCAGCTGTTTCTTTGCGAGTTTCGTTTCTCTTCACAAATCGTATTGTTTTCTAGAAACTCTCATCTGCTAAGGCGAACAGAAAGGCAAAAACTCCCGAAAAGCAAACGAACATACACAACATATTTTTCGAGGATCACAAAAATGTCGAAGACAATGAGGACAACACTAATTTATCTTTGGCTAACATTTCAAAAGAATAACAACAAAAAACAAAGACACCAATAACAATAACAAGGAAAAGAAGAAGAATCATGTTTGTAGAAGGAAGAAAATATATTTATATGCGACTTGACACGCATGCTTGGTAGGCAGGTAGAGAAGTAACCATATACGTTTAGGCACAAATCCGCACACACACACGTACACATGGCATGAATGAAAGGATCAAGGTTCATGACTAGTTTTTTTTTTCTTCTTCGAATCTACGAAACATGTTGCTGCACAGTGATTTACGCTGTGCAACATGTGTTTGATGATCAATTAATACTTGTTCGACATAATATGATTCCAAAAAACATATAACCAGAGAAAAATTACCGTCCAATATGGAAATATCATCCAAAATCAAGGATGAAACATTTCGAGAACTTTCTGTTTTTCATTATCCTAGAAAGATCGGAATGCCAAATTGTAGCTCCATCGCTGAATTTGACCTTTTTGGCTCACTTTGGAACCTCATTGACCCTCGTCCATGGGTCCATGGGTAATATCAGAGTTTTCAGCACGTCTATAGAAACCCTGGGCCCTTAAAGACTCGGACACTATATAGACTTACTTCTGTTCATCTATAGAAACTCCCTGGCTCTTCAGCTCATCTATAGAAAGTCCCTGGCCCTTCAGCTCATCTACAGAGAATCCCTATCACCCCAGCCCGTCTATAGAGACTCACTGGCCCTTCAGCTCATCTATAGAGACTCACTGGCTCTCCAGTTCGTCTATAGAGACTCCATGGCCCTCCAGCTCATCTATGTAGACTCCCTGGCCATCCAGCTCGCCTATAGAGACTCCCTGGCCATCCAGCTCGTCTATGGAGACTATGTAGCCCACCAGCTGGTGTATGGAGACTATGTAGCCCACCAGCTCGTCTATGGAGACTCCCTAGCCCTTCAGCTCGTCTATGGATACTCCCTGGCCCTCCAGCTCTTTTGTGGATACTCCCTGGCCCTCCAGCTCGTTTATAGAGACACCCTGCTCCTCCAGCTCGTCTATAGAGACTCCCTGGCCCTTCAGAACCCATAGAAACTGCCTGACACTTAACATTGGCTGCAGCTCTGCAATAGATTCTCACTTCAGCTGTTCTATAGAGTCTCACTGCAACTCGTATGTAATGACTCATTCAGCTCCTCAATGTGCCTCAGCTAACCTATAACCTGACATCAGCTCGTCTATAAAGCCTCCCTTCTGGTCGTCTATGGAGACTCTCTAGCCCTCCAGCTCATCTATAGAGACTCACTGGCCCTCCAGTTCGTCTATGGAGGCTCCCTGGCCATCCAGCTCGTCTATGGAGACTATGTAGCCCACCAGCTCGTCTAAGGAGCCTCCCTAGCCCTTCTGATCGTCTATGGATACTCCCTGGCCCTCCAGCTCTTTTGTGGATACTCCCTGGCCCTCCAGCTCTTTTGTGGATACTCCCTGGTCCTCCAGCTCGTCTATGGATACTCCCTGGCCCTCCAGCTCTTTTGTGGATACTCCCTGGTCCTCCAGCTCGTCTATAGAGACTCCCTGGCCCTTCAGGTAACCCATAGAAACTGCCTGACCCTTCACATTGGCTGCAGCTCTTCAATAGATTTTCACTTCTGCTGTTCTATAGAGTCTCACTGCAACTCGTATGTAATGACTCATTCAGCTCCTCAATGTGCCTCAGCTAACCTATAAAAACACACTTAAGAGACTCACGTCAGCTCGTCTGAAAGACTCCCTTCAGCTCGCCTATGAAAGACTTACATCAGCTCGTCTATAAAGCCTCCTTTCAGATCGTCTATACAGACATCATTCAACCGTCAATAGAGACTCATTTCAGCCGTAGTATTCAGTTCGAAACTTTATAGCCTTCGTTTCGTGTTTAAAGGCACCTTTACGCTTTTCATATCAGTTCCTTTCTTGAATATCTACCATATATGAAAACCTTCCCCCACATTTTCTCTACAATAATTTCCATTCCCTAGATTTTCCTCCACCGCCCATTAAAAATTACCACACCAATGTGCTAAAATCAGACGTTCATTGCACTTTGCCAACAACAACAAAACAACTGCACTGCAAATTAAAGGGAGGGAACTGAACAAAATGAAATTAGTATTGGAAGTGCCTGGCAGAAGCAGAAGAATAATAAGAGAAAAAACAACAGTAACAACAACAAAAACCACAATGAAAATGATGACAAAAACAACAACTGAAACACATTCTAGCCTGTCCAGGCGTGGATATAATCAGGCAGGCTGGTTCGCTGGCATACATGCATCGTTGTGGCACTTCTTTGCCATGCTGCAGCAATGGAATAAAATGGAATGAAATAAAAAGAGGCAAAGACCACAACAACAACAACTGCAGCAAAAACATATATTTTTTGGTTGAAGAGGTCGTTGTCGTTGCAGTCAGCAAGCATTGTGGTTATTGCTGCTGGTGTTCTTTAATACATAATTTCCTTAGCAGCAAAACGCCTTGCGGGTGCTCCAACCTATCCCAAGTTTAAGTTTTGACACGCACCCAGGAGAGGGCAGACATCATGCATGACCAATACTTATAGTAATACTTTAAGTCTTAGGTGTGTGTGTGTGTGTGCATATATTCCATGTAACCAAAACAATGGACAGAATACCTGATTGTTATGTCTGTCCTAACAAAAAAATGAAAAAAAAAACAACGATCATTTAAGAAGGTGCACATAATCATGTACGGTTGTGCATGATACTCTCAAACGACACGACACCAACCAACTAACTAACCAACCAGTCAAGTCGAGTCAGTCACCCAACCAACTAAAGATACTATAAGCAGCCATCCACACAAACACACACACACACACATCTTCCCGAAAACGAGACTGATAAACCAGACAGGTCGCTTTGATTGTTGGCCCTTTTGTCTTGACTTTGTCTGCTGTAATCATTTCCTACAACCGTATCATTGATCCTGACCGCTAAGGCTTACCAGTTACATTACTGATGGATGACTTCAAACAAAAAAAATGTTTCGCATGCGTTGTTAATGACTGAGTAATAATCGCTGGAGATAATTATTTTAGCGACATAATTGAAATATTTGTTGTTCCTCTATAAATATTCCCTTCTCTCAAACCTTTCAATGCATATGTCGAGATTCATTTGAATTTCACTTTTATGGATTCTAATTGAAAAAAGATTCTTCTGCAGTATTGGAAGTCTCTTTAAAGACCCCCATCAGCTCGTCTAGAAAAATTGTCGAGGGTGTAATTTCAACTTGTCTGTAAATACACCTTTGAGTTTCCCCATAAAGACTAACTTCAGCCCGTCAATTAAGATTTCTTGACCTTCAGCACTTCTAAGCACTCTCCCTTCTACTCGTTTATCAAATCTATAAAGACTCACTGAAAAGACTCTCTTCAGCTCGTTCAAAAGTACTGTCCGACAATTTAGCACTTCTATGACAATTCACCACTTCTATGAAGACTCCTGATAATTTAGATCGTCACCATCAGAACGTCAGCTCGTCTAAAAAGACTCCCTGTCCTTCAGCTCGTCCATAAAGACTCCCTGTCCCTCAGCTCGTCTATAAAGGCTGTCTTCCCCTTCATATCGTCTTCAAAGATTCCCTGCCACTTCAGCTCGTTTATAAACCCTTCAGCTAGTCTATAAAGGCTCTGGTGTATAAAGACTCCCTTCATCTCAACTATAAAGGCTGTCTTACCCTTTAGCTCGTCTATAACGACTCCCTGACCTTCAGCTCGTCTATAAAGGCTACATGGCTCTTCAGTCTATAAAAATTCCCTGACCCACCAGCTCCTCTATAAAGGTTCGTCTTTAGGACTCCCTTGAGATCGTCTTAAAGGGTTGATGTCCCATCAGCTCGTTTATAAAACTTCTCTTATCCTCCAGATCGTCTATAAAGACTCACTAACCTAGCTCGTCTATAATGGCTTCCTAACCCTTCAGATAGTCTATAAAGATTCAGTGACCTATCATCTTATATATAAAGACTCCCAGACCCCTACCTCGTCTATATAGGCTGTCTGACCCTTCAGCTCGTCTATAAAGGCTGCCTTACCCCTTAGTCTATAAAGACACTCCGACCTTTCAGGACGTCTATAAAAGCTGCCTGACCCTTCCACTCGTCTATAAAGACTCCCTGACCATTCGCCTATAGATACTCCATTCAGCTCGTCTATAGAGAATTACCCTCCAGCTCTTCTCGTTTATAAAGTCTGCCTGACCCTTCAGCTAGTCTATAATAACTCTGTTGTATAAAGACTCCCTTCATCTCAACTATAAAGGCTGTCTTACCCTTTGGCTCGTCTATAACGACTCCTTGACCCTTCAGCTCGTCTATAAAGGCTACATGGCTCTTCAGTCTATAAAAATTCCTTGACCCACCAGCTCCTCTATAAAGGCTCGTCTTTAAAGACTCCCTTGAGATCGTCTTATAAGGCTCAATGTCCCTTCAGCTCGTTTATATAACCTCTCTTATGCTTCAGATCGTCTATAAAGACTCACTGACCTAGCTCGTCTATAAAGGCTTCCTGGCCCTACAGATAGACTATAAAGATTCAGTGACCTATCATTTTATCTATAAAGACTCCCAGACCCCTACCTCGTCTATAAAGGCTGCCTGACCCTTCCTCTCGTCTGTAAAGACTCCCTGACCATTCGCCTATAGAGATTCCATTCAGCTCGTCTATAGAGACTTACCCTTCAGCTCTTCTATAAATAATCTGACACTCCAGTTCGTCTATAAAGGCTGGCTTACCCTTTAGCTCGCCTGTAAAGACTACATGATCCTTCAGCTCGTCTATAAGGACACTCCAACCCTTCAGCACGTCGATAAAGGCTGTCTGACCCTTCCTCTCGTCTATAAAGTCTCCCTGACCATTCCCCTATAGAGACTCCATTCAGCTCGTCTATAGAGACTTACCGTCCAGCTCTTCTATAAAGAATCCGACACTCCTGGCAGTTCTATAGAGACTTACCCTCCTGCTCGACTATAATGGCTGCCTGACCCTTCAGTTTGTTATAAAGGCTGTCTTACTCTTGAGCTCGCCTGTAAAGACTACACGATCCTTTAGCTCGTCTATAAAGATTCCCTGACCCTTACGCTAGTTCGTCTATAAATGCTGCCAGGCCCTTCAACTCGTCTGTAAAGATTGTCTTACCCCTCAGGTTGTCTTTATAGATTCCATGGCCCTTTAGATCGTATATAAGGACAAACCGACCCTTCAACTATATAAAGTCTATAAAGTATTCCTTAAGCTCGACTTTCAGTTAGTCTGCAAAGAATGCCTGAACATTTTGTACGTCTATTAAGACTGTCTTGGTTGTAGCTGGTCTATAAATACTCCACGAACGTTCAGTTCGTCTATAAATACTCCCCGAACGTTCAGTTCGTCTATAAAGACTCACTGAACATTCAGCTCGTCTATAGCAACTCCCTGGCCCTTCAGCTCGTTTAAAGAGACTCATTGTTATTGTCCTGGTCTTCAGCTTGTCTAGAATTTTGTCTATTAAGACTTACGACTTAGATCGTCTATAAGGACTAACTGACCCTTCAACTATATAAAGTCTATAAAGTATTCCTTAAGCTCGACTTTCAGTTAGTCTGTAAAGATAGCCTGGACATTTTGTACGTCTATGAAGACTCTCTTGGCTGCAGCTTGTCTATAAATACTCCCCGAACCTTCAGTTCGTCTATAAATATTCCCCGAACGTTCAGTTCGTCTATAAAGACTCACTGAACCTACAGCTCGTCTATAGAAACTCCCTGGCCCTTCAGCTCGTTTAAAGAGACTCATTGTCATTGTCGTCTATAAAGAATCCATGGCTTCAGCATGGCCTGATCGTTTATTTCCTCTAGAATCTTTGGCCTCCAGTTCGTCTGTAAAGACTACCTGGTCTTCAGCTTGTCTAGAATTTTGTCTATTAGCTAAAGAGATTCCCCTCCCCCTTCTATAAAGACAATGTTCAAATAATTCCGCGTCAATAACAACAAAGAAAAGAACATTCCTCCTGACAAATCTCCTCAATTAAATTTTTAATTTTCTGATAAATATGAAATGCAAATGCAATTTGAAAATAAATAATGCACAGAAAATACAACAACAACAACGACAACAAAGCAATTCAAGGTTTTATGCCAACGAACTTCCCATGAGAAATGCCGGTAAACCGCACAATAGGAAGTATGCAATCTATCACTGCGTAGAAAAAAAGTGAATGGATGAATGTGACAGATTCATCAACCGTCGGGGCTTAGTTAGAATCTAAAATAATAACATTTGCAGGTACATACACATGAATATACATATGTATGAATGTAATGAATGCAAATTCATCTAGGGAAATCTGTATAGGGAACACGTCAGTGAGATGCATTACGGAGTTTTATTAAAGGAACGAGGATACAAATTGGCAGCTGGAATCTGGGGCCTTTAATAATTTAAAGGTTTGCTAATCTTCAATTTTTTTCTATTCCTCCCTAATACTTACAACATATTGGTCTGTTCCCGTACTGCAAGAATCTACTAATTTTTTACTAAGATATCCATTTCGTTATTTATGATATCGAAATAAAAAATAGTAAAAATTGTAGATTCTTGCAGTACGGGAACATACCATATACAGTAGATATCGGATATAAGTACATCTTATATAAGAAAAAATCGCATATAAGAAAGTTTATCAAAAACACCGAGCTTATACTTTCTTATATCCGATAATTCCCTATAAGAAAAAACGCAAATAAGAAAGTAATCTCCGGTTTTTTTGAGTTTCTTATATCCGATATCCACTGTATAATATATGCACACACATTTCTGTATCAATGCATAGCGCTGAAGAAGAATATGAAAATATTAAGAACAACCGAGTGCGTGAGTAAAAACAGTAATCCAAACAAAATCTGCAAAGAAACGGCAAAAAAAAAGATGTAACATCGTCCCAGTGAGAAAAAGTCCATGAACTATCAGTGTCAGATTTTGAAAACAAACAAAAACAAAACACACACACATACCGTAAACCACAAATAATCAGCAGCAAAAAAAAGTTGTGGTTGAGGAGGTGGTGTTTTGTGGAGTGTTTTTCAACTTGCGGCGTTATTAAAATAACCCGAAGGGAAATGTTGTGTGGCAGGATGGGAGGGCGTTGTACGAAGAAATTGCAAATGACAGGCAATCATCATAAAGTGCAGAATTTAAAGAAACACAAATTTATAGAAACATTTATATTTTGTGCGTTTCTTTTGCATCACAAGTGTGAAAGAGAAATTTGGCTCATTTCGATTTTTTGTAGGGCCTATTGGCCTATTCTGTAACTTTTAACAACAAAGAAATTCATTTGGTCTGTTCCTGTGCTGCAAGAATCTACGAGTTTTTACTATTTTTTTTTTCGATGTTATAAAGGAAAAAAGTTTTATCGCAGTAAAAAATAGTAGATTCTTGCAGTACGGGAACAGACCAATTATTTTTATATGTATGTACGCTTATAAGAAACAACTTTCTTATATCAGATAATTCCATATAAGAAAAAAAACGTATATAAGAAAGAAATCTCCGGCTTTTTTTGAATTTCTTATATCCGATATCTACTGTAATACATAATTTTTATCCACCACCTGACTCTCGAATATAAGGAATTACGGGCATATAGACCGCTTGTGTCTTTAGCTCGTCAATAGAGTCTCTATGACTTGAGTACAGCCTATCTGGTCTTCTTCTCGTCTATAAATATACCCGGGACTTCAGCTCGATTGTAAAGACCCTCTGGCCTTTATAAAGATCATCTGGCCTTTATAAAGACCCTCTGGCCTTTATAAAGCTGTTTTACATAGACTCCCTGTGCTTCACCTCATCTATCAAGTTTTTTTCTTTTTTTTTTTTGTTCAGGTGGTCTTAACAGACTCACTGGCACTTAAATTCATCTATAAAGACTCACAGGTTTTTGCAGCTCATCTATATATTCTCCCTGCGCCTTCAGTTGGCCCCCTGTCCTTCAGCTCTTCTATAAAGATTCCATGGGCTTTTATTTCGTCAATGATGGGCTTTCAGCTCGTCTGTCATTCACTTCAGTGCCATTCACTTCAAATGCCCCCTGGGGCCCATTTGGCCTTCAACTTGCCTATAAAGATACTTTGGCCTTCAACTCGTCTATAAAGACTACCTGGACTTCAGCTCGTCTAACAAGACACCATGAGATTCACCTCGTATGTAGAGTATCTCACTGCATATTGTCTGTAGGCACTCCCTGGTTTCAGCTCATCTATAAAAACTCTCTGGGCCTTGGCCTTCAGTTCGTCTATGAAGACCCCCGGGGTTCAGCTCTTCTACGAAGATTCCCTGGCCGTCAGATTGTCTGTAGAGTGTCATTAGACTCCCTGGCTTCAGCTTCAGCTCGCCTATAAATATCCTCTGACATTCAGTTCGCCTATAAAGACTGTCTGTAGGCACACCTTGGTTTTAGCTCATCTATAAAAACTCTCTGGGTTTTTGCGCGCCCTGGCCTTCAGTTCGTCTATGAAGACACCCGGGGTTCAGCTCATCTATGAAGACTCCCGGGGTTCAGCTCGTCTACGAAGATTACCTGGGCTTCAGCCCGTCTACGAAGATTACCTGGGCTTCAGCTCGTCTGTAGAGTCTCAATAGACTCCCTGGCGTCAGCTTCAGCTCGCCTATAAATATCCTCTGACATTCAGCTCGCCTATAAAGACTCTCTGGACTTAAGCTCGTCTGTAGGGACTTTTACGACTGATAAGGACTCCCTGGTTTCAGTTCGTCTATAAAGACTTCCTGAACTTCAGCTCGTCTATGAAGGCTCTATGGGCTTCAGTACGTCTTCAGAGTCTCGAACTGCAGACCCAATAGACTCCCTGGCTTGTCTTGTCCATAAAGCTTGTCTATAAAAAAACCTAGAATTTTGCTCGGTTGTAAAAATTCCCTCTATAGACTTCTTGGGTTTCAGTTCGTCTATAAAGACTCCTGGAGCCACAGTGTTATAGCTACACCTACATCATTTTTTATATTAATAAACTAAAAGTTTACAGCTCGGCTATCCTTTGAGGACTCCCTGTTTCAGTTCGTCAATAGAGAGTATGTGAGAGTCTCACATCACCTTGTCTATAGTAAATTTGTTCAAGTTATTTTATTAGATTTTCAATTTCCTAACATAAATATGTTCGAATAAAATTGGAATATGTATCCGTATCTATGTATGTACTTTAAAATGTGTCATGATCACATTGTCGATAAACGTGATGCCGCACACAAGATAATCATAATTATTGTCTTGTTAATTGCGACAATGAAGTTGTTTTGTCGACGACGACGTCAATGACTATTTTTTTCGACCATACAGCTTTGGTTTTTAGTCATGAAGGCTAGAGCAGGCTGTTCGTCAAATCCACCACAACGTCGTCGATGTAATGTAGCGATTACTTTGAAAAGTTGTCAAGTGACAAAGTGTCCGACGGACATAATAAAGTGGATATTTGTACAATTTTGTGTCGAACATAAATTAGATTTTGGGAGAGATGGGCTGATTGGGATATTAGGAGGGATCGGAATTAAAATTGACTTAAGGATAATCCAAGATATGTTATATGAGGCGATTGGTCGTCTTAATGTTCGTCGGATAAATGTGATGTCTGGAAAGAGAACAGGCTCTCTTAAGCTCATTTTTAGAGTTTAAATCGCTCAGATTTCCAATTGCCAAAGGGTGGGTGGAATATACTAACACACCATATATATGGAAAAATGGAAATTTATAGCTATATCAAATTTCGGAAATTAATTTGTACATATATGTAGGTATTTGTCCAAAGGCTTTATAAATCCAATGTTCCACAGGGCACCATATACATAGATGACATTCTTAATTAAATAACAATTTAGCTCCCTTCTTGGGCTAGACATTTTGACATCCGATCTGTGTTTTTTAATTTTATTTTCAATTATTTGTGGCGCCACCTATTAGAGTGTCAATTTAAATTTTAAATTGCTTGTCCGTTTGTTGTTGTATTTTTACTTTTTATTGACTAGACTGTCATATACTAAATTTTTACGCATTTCATTGATGGCTATTTTGCCAGCCAACCTGCTGCTAAATAGTTTAATCACATTGCACACACACGCACACACCAAACTGAGTAACCGGTAACCAGTTGTAGTGGTACTGGCAAATAATTACAACAGCGACGTCAACCACGTTCTGCACTAGTTTTGGATGTAGACCGGCAATCCAAAAACGTACAGCAGCTGAGCATTTGCGAATGTATGGCATCGCTTCCAACACACACATTCACACGAAGGTGTGCATGATGTGACAAACGAACAATATTGCAATGCAGCAGCGCAGTTTACGTCGTTCTACTTTGTCGACTGCGATTATGTTGTTGGAAAAGTGGCACAACATATTTTTGCAACAAAACATACCTTCAACGACGAAATGTGCAAATTTGTGCAGTCATGTGAATATGCGAGTGTGTGTGTGTATATGCGCTGCGCACGATAGATATAACTGACTTCCAACTAACTTGCTGATATTGCAAAATTTACAATTATGCTGCCGCTGCCACTGCTGCTATCTGTTTTATTTTTTGGCCAAGTGCAGAATTGTCGCTGGCATGTTTTTTTCTGCATCAATCCGCGTAACAAGTTAGAGCCTTTATTTAAAAACAATTCAAAACAACTCACACTTACCAATGTATATACATATTTCAAACTTATATAAAATCTGTGGCCCCATCGATGTCGGGTAAATCAATTCAAATTTTGATGAGCTTAACAGTTTTTTTAAACCAGTCAGCTTAGTTAGCTGAAGTGGGGCAAAGATGACTATTCTGTACCCTATAGGGTTTCATGAAGTGAATTTCTGTAGAATATGTTTTACCACTCTTTCATGGGTATTATACCCTCCACCTTGAGTTGAAAGGTAATATAAATTTGGCAAGCTCCATGGCAATTCTAGGCGCATATGGAGACTCCAACATCCAAATCGTCTATAGAGACTCCCTTCAGTTCGTCTATAGAGACTCCCTTCAGTTCGTCTAAAGAGACTCCCTTCAGTTCGTCTATAGAGACTCCCTTCAGTTCGTCTACAGAGACTCCCTTCAGCTCGTCTATAAAGACTCCCTTCAGCTCGTCTATAGAGATTCCCTTAAGCTCGTCTATAGAGACTCCCTTCAGCTCGTCTATAGAGACTCCCTTCAGCTCGTCTACAGAGACTCCCTTCAGCTCGTCTATAAAGACTCCCTTCAGCTCGTCTATAAAGACTCCCTTCAGCTCGTCTATAAAGACTCCGTTCAGCTCGTCTATAGAGACTCCCTTCAGCTCGTCTATAGAGACTCCCTTCAGCTCGTCTATAGAGACTCTCCTCACCTCTCTCAAGACAAGCTCAGCGTATCTATATACCATATAATCTTTGGCCCTTCCGCTCTTCTTTATACTCTCCATGCTTCTTCAGCTATATTATGAAGCCTCTCCGGCACTTCAGATAGTTTATAGAGGCTCCCTGGCCCTTTAACTCGTTTATGAAGACCTATTGAGCTTCATTTTTTTTAATTAGATTTCGGTCTAAGAAGAAAAGAAGAAGAAAATAAATTGTTTACCCTCCGGGAATTCGGAATGCCATATACGGACACTCCTGTGCGAAAGTGAGTCGATCACCTTCAAAATAGTTAAAAAGGTTGGAGATGGAGTCTATGTGAAAAATTGGACCCATATCAAATATTTTCTGCAGAGATGTTTTGAAGGCCATATTTTGACCATATATAAAAGTCCTCCGTCATTTGTCGGTATTTCGAAAGTTTAGGACGTTTTTTTGTCAAGGAGGTGGATGTAACGTTACACTCCGCATTCCTGATATATACAAAATTCTTCTCGAACAATTTTCAATATAGATCCATTTTTAATGGCCCCCATATAAAAGTCCAACGTAATTTTTTGTATTTGGTCGATCCTAGCCGAACTTTACAACCAGATCTACTTTATTATATATAACTACTATAACATTTGGCAATGAGGGTCAATGTTTTGACATAGCCTCCACATTAGGGTACCGACCGATTTTAGGAATTTTGAATATTTTTTTCTGGGTGTCAGAAGTTGGTAGCGACGACGTTTTCATTTGTTCATGAAAATTTATTGAGGACTTTCGAGGATCTAAGAAATATGGGGGTATTTGAAAATAATACATTTTTTCTAGGACAATGTTTTTTGTAATAAACTGGATTACTGTCATGTTTGAAATAAATATTCACAGATAGTAGTTTTTATTATTTTAAGCAGTCTAGGTGATTTCTAACAAATATAACAAACAACTGCTCATCGAAATCATGTACCATAATGTGGTGTAGGGTATGAAAATAACATTCAAACTGGATCACTTTCACTGGAAATAATTTGTTTTGGCAATTTTATAAACAAGTTGATCTTACAAGGAAATATAAATACACTTACAAACCCAACATTACTAATACAATGTTAAAAAGGGGGATTATCAGTTAATACACAATGTATTTCGATTTTGTTTATATTTCAGATTGAGGATCCCAATCTATTCAATATTTAGTATCGGTGTCATATTTTATATACATACCGATTTTACATAGTATTTATTTATTACGACTTACCTGAAAGATAATAAAAAGAAAAATTATTAATGAAAAATTTTTAAAATTAATAATTAATTAAATTAATAAAAATTAGTACTTGGTTTCATTTCATTGACATATAAACTTATGACAATGAAATTGTTTTTTTTTTATTTCTCACCTTCCCTGTTCTAGTGGTGTACTGTATCCCAATTAAATCCTTAAATAACAAACTTCCCATGTACAACCACTAATTGTTTTAAAACTACATAAAAACGAAAGGATTTCCAATCTCAAGTAACTAATGCAGTTATTTGTTTAATAGGGGTTTGGTTTAGGAAAAAAACTAATATTGGCTACATTGATGAAGTTATCAGTTTACAAACTAAATATCCTCAATGCATAATGCTTTATACAAATTGCAACACTCGCTCCCTATCTGTCTCTCCCCTTCCCTTCCCTCCCTCCAACTACACAACATTTATGGCGGCAGGTTTATTAAGTTAATATCCAACAACTTGGAAAACATTTCATCGCATTGCAATGCCACCACAATTAAGGACGAGTGCAAAGATACATGTCCATTCAGGCGTAACCTAATATAGGATACAAAATAGAACTGATAATAATGCTGGTTGCCGATGTGGCTGCTGCTTGGATATACTTGTGGTTTTGTAGTTACATCCGCCGTCAAACCTAAACAGAATAAAGCTCATATTGATAATGGACAGTGAATACAAAACAAAAACCACGACAACAAACAATGATAAGTGATATGTGTACTCACAGTGAGCGAGAGAGTGAGTGAGTGACAAGAAAATAATGGAATGTCCATCCCTAATTGATGTATGTGGCAGGAAACTGTAATAAACGTTGTTATCTATCACAAATTATAAGCATGCTGAAAGGCAAAACACGGGTGCCCATGGCAACATGTTCGATTTTGTATATGAATATGAATGAATAATACTTGTTTGGGAATGGGTGGAAGGTGTGTGTTACATGGTAAATAAGATAAATAGATCGGGATTGGAACTTCACTCATAATCATGGTCCAATACTAAGCTAATGCTGCCCATGATGAACTCTAACTAGATAGGCTTTAAAAATTATAAAAAATATTTATAAAGTTGGTCGATTGAAAAGTCCCTATAATTGGTGAAAAACTACGGATGCATCTTCCATCAACTTCTCGCTACGGTTGACCGTCTTCATTATCTTCCAGGGCGGCACATCCACAAACCTCTTCATATTAGCAATGTAACCGCTTTTTGTTGGCGGCTCCGAATCTTCGGCTGCTATCTTCGTCTTATTGGTGGTATCATCGACAAGCTTCGTCATAACCACCACTTCCTTCTTACGATGAACGACACATTTGTCCTCGGCCTTCATTTTCCCGGCCGCAGCTTTACGATTTATATCCGCAATATTCCTTATAGGGACATCTGCAACTAACGGCCTTTGCTTACATACCCAATCATCGTGTTTTGTCAATTCATCGTCATTGTCCGCCTGCTTCATCTTCATCTCCGCAACATAATAATCAACTGGCGGCTCACACTTCTCAGGCTTGACATCTTCTAGCAATCTCTTTCGCATCCTTTGAAATAGCTCCTCTCTGGCTATTTCATATCGTTTATTCAGTTCTTTATTTTTTTTCAGAATATCCCTTTTCTCCAAACATGAAGCCAAGCGCCACTTTGCTTGTCCCAGTCGTCCACCAAACACTCCAACAAATCCATATTTATTTTCCAATCTCATTTGCTTGAGACTTCTTTAAAATGTGTGGATCTTAAACCATACAAAGTTTGAAAGCCTGCTCTCCTCTTCGACCGGTGCCGAGTTATCTGCCGATTCGTCCTCCAGGGAATATGGCTCCATAGACGCATCCCTTTTGTCTGATGCCCTTTTGCCCAGAATTGAGGCCCCCTCGGCGTTTTGGCTCGCCGTCACCGCCGTCTTCCTTGCCGCAGTCTCTTTTTGACTCAGCATTTTATTTTTTTCAATTGTTTTTTTCTTTCTGTGGATTTTTAACCAAGCTGACAGAATTTCCTTGACCGTTAAGGTAAATTCTTCAGCATCAATTTCCTCCACAATCGGTCACTGATCCGGCTCGAAGAACCAATGAAAAACTAGGGATCTGATCTAGATTACGCGGATATTGTCCGCGGAGTGATAGCACGTCTGTATCTTTTGCTGTGATTTTACACACTAATTTATTTGACTAAAAAGTGTTTCTGAAGAACTAAATATTACAATATGACTGGCAATAGAAAACTCCTATCTTATTATTGTGTACAAATATTCAAACAAAATAATCTCTTATCTCAAGTGGACTGTAGACAAAAATAGATCCCTGTTTAACTAAATATTCTCTCTTCTACACCAAAAGACCCACAGCAAGACATTCACTATCTTTATTATACGAACCCCTTGTTCTCTACGTGAACAATTGGAAAAAAATGAAAACTTTTGTTACGATATTCGATTTTTGAAATTGTAAATATTGAGGTATAACTCCCCGATCGTGAACATATTTGAATATAATTGGTATATCAATGTCACACCTCTTGGTGTGTATGATCTTCCCATACTGTGGCATATATACTTCCATAGTAAGTATATATGACACAGAATAGGAATTTTGATATCTTGGTCCATTATTGAACCAAATGGCCATTTCATGAATATTTTCATAATTTCTTTTTTTTTGTGAATGCACGATGTTTGAATACAAGTAAAGAAAATGTAAACATTTCATTAATATCACAACTATTTTCCTACTTTGTCCATTTTACCACTATTTGCGCTCATTTCCTTATCTCCTTATTTCTGCAACCTTTCTGTTGCTAACAACTGCCGACTTTCCACTCACTTCATTGTTATTAGGTTTGTATTCCATTGTTTATTTATATCAAGCACTCTTGCCGACCTCTGCATTAGTGTTACAAAATTCGCATATGTATTTTCCAAATTATTTCGATTAAAAAGTTACATTTTAAACACTCCAATGTTATTTTTTCACTCCCTCTCTCTCCGATATGAAACCAGAATTTAAAGTTTTTATGAATTGCGTTCTAAAAGTTGTCTTTTTTCAATAGAATTTATTTCTATAGATCTATATAGAAAACCAGTAAGAAAAGTAGTAAAGTAGGACGGAGCCGACTATATGATACCCTTCACCACTTTCGGTATATCCAAGAGATTAAACCTAAAAGACGTCGAATTTTTAAAGGACCAGGGACAAAATTATGAAAACCAATTATAAGCATATATATGTAAGCTATATCAAAATCTAATCCGATTTGAACTAAACTTGCCACACGTTATGTTATAGTAACTTCAGTACGTAGAGCAAAATTTTGTGCCGATTGGACCCACCATGGTAAAGCATTTAAAACTAACTTCTAGTTTATTCTAACTCCAGTACGTTGTAAAAAGTTTGTATCAATTTTGTGTAAAATCGGACGACAACATTTACATTAAATCGGGCGAAAATATATATGGGAGCTATATCTAAATCTGGACCGATTTTCAGGAAACTTAACATACATCATTCTACAATTAATTCATTACGCTATGCCAAATTTCGTACAAATCGAATGATATATAGGACTTTGTTACACCATTTACATTAAATCGGTCGAAAAAATATGTGGGAGCTATATCAAAATCTGGACCGATTTTCACGAAACTTAAAACACATCATTCTAGACATAATTTAGTACGCTTTGCCAAATTTCGTGAAAATCGAAAGATATATAGGGACTTTGCTACACCATTTGCATTAAATCGGACCAAAGTATATATGGGAACTATATCTATATCTGGACCGATTTTCAGGAAACTTAACACACATCATTCTAGAGCTAATTCATTACGCTGTGCCAAATTTCGTGCAAATCGAAAGATATATAGGGTCTTTGATGCATCAATTACCTTAAATCGGACAAAGATATATATGAAAGCTGAACCGATTTTCACGAAACTTAACACACATCTTTCTAGAGCTAATTCATTACGCTGTGGCAAATTTCATGCAAATCGGAAGATATATAGGGACTTTAGTGGACTATTTACATGAAATCGGGCGAAACTATATATGGGAGGTATATCTAAATCTGGACCGATTTTCACGAAACTTTGCACACATCATTCTAGACTTAGCTCAGTACGCTATGTCAAAGTTCGTGCAAATCGAATGATATATAGGGACTTCGATACACCATTTACCTTAAATCGGACGGAAATATATATGGGAGCTATATCTAAATCTGAACCGATATTTCCCAATTTCAATAGGGTTCGTCGTTGGACCAAACAAATGAGCTGTGCCAAATTTCAGCCAATTCTAAACATAAATGCGACCTGTACATTGTTTACAATTTAACATGGACAGACGGACGGACATGCATAAATCGACTCAGAAACTGATTCTATGCATATTCTCAAAAGGAACCATGGGTCTATCTCGATTATTTTTGCCTGTTACAAACATATGCACAAAGACATAATACCCACAGTGTGGTGAAGATTTTCTTTCTGTAAAGGTCAAGTCATACTGAGTTGGCTTTTCTGAATGGCTAGTCTAAAATGACATCTTTCCATAGAAATCCTCAAGCGGTACTCTTAGCAATAATCAAAATGCATAGCTGTAGAATGTATATAGAGTAAATATATATGTCCTCTTGACATGTCTATTATCTGTAAATCATTAAGGGAATGTATTTGTCAGGAATCCCCCCTATATCAGTAGTCTCCTCTCTGTGATTGCAGTCCTTCTACGAAAGAGGACTCCCTTTAAAAGAACTCATATAGGGTCCTAATGCTCGTATATATAATTCATCTGGGTTTACGTTCAATATAAATCAAAAATCAATATGAGTTATCAACGATGTTTCCATAAAGAATAATGAAAAAATGACTCCGAAAACGAAATTCAATCGACTTTCGGACGAAACTCGTACATTTCCTCTCTCACTCTCTTTTACGAGTTATCTGTTAATGAGCATCCAAAGTAAATTGTATATTGAAAATTCATGTTCAAATAATTTAAATGGGATTATATACAAACATTTTTTTTCCCGATATACACCTGAAATGAGGTTTGAGAGTGATATTTCGGGGAGTAGAAAATGCAAGTACTCTCTATTCCATGGACATTTTTCTTATCCTATTTCAGTGTGTAATCAATGTATTGCAATTTATGATGAGGTTTTGTCTTCAGTGTAATTGATTTTGGTTTCTCTGTCCTGGAAGACCACATAACCAAGAAATGTTAACAAAGGGAGAATACGTCTACAGAAGATACATCGAAATAGGAGAAACGACATACTGTTTTACATTATGTGCGGGTTAAATGTGTTCATTGC
The DNA here is from genome assembly GCF_032173495.1 of Musca vetustissima. NCBI lineage: Eukaryota > Metazoa > Arthropoda > Insecta > Diptera > Muscidae > Musca > Musca vetustissima. The sequence goes on from NW_026880276.1 coordinate 240,027, forward strand.
AATTTACAGATGGTGTTTCGAAGTGCACACATAGTGTCCTGTAACCAGTATAGATATGTATATGGATGGATACATGTTTGAATACTTGACAGGTCTTGTGTGATGGTGCAGGGCGACAATGAAGTTGATGATGATGATCGGCATGTCTGCGTTTAATTCCTTGTATTTTTGTAGACATTACAAAACACGTACCAGCTGGTGGATACGACTATGTAAAACCACAGAATGAATGATGTTGATGATGCATCTGGCGAAGAAGTATATATATATATATATGTATGTTTGTAAGTATATATGATCATGGCAGTAGGTATTGATACAAAATGAAATAATGCCATAAGAAAACATCATAGTGTTTCAATTCAATTTTCCGCAATATAAGTATGCCATGCTGGCAAGACATGTGAACAGACAGGATTGCTACCAGCCAGCCAGCAAGCATGTAAACCTATTCAGCCACAAAATTAAGGAGCTATAATTTTTGGTTTTATGACGAAGCAAAGGACAAAAATTATATTGAAAAGTTGGAGGGTCGCTATTATCACTTCACCCATCTTGAAATAAATTTGCAGAACCAAAAAAAAACGAATTTTGCCAAAAAAAAGGGCTTTACAATAATAGTACGGGAACTTTTCAATTTGCGAGTTTTATATAATATAGAGAAGTATATATATATATATATATATTTAATGGAGATCTCTTTGAGTTCATGTATCCATTGTATGCTAATAGCTATAGAAGTCCCCTAGAAGATTAGATCCTTTCAGATGGACATTTACGAAACATCTGTAGCTCTCTGGAATATATATGAAATCCAAAAGAGTCCCTTGCATGATATGGGTATTCTTTAGATATGCATATCCTATTTCTTTATGTATTTTATATACATAAAACTCTGAAGATGGGCATAAGCCGGTAGGCGTCGAGTATACGGCATCTGAAATCTTCTCTAGAAGGTCTTCTATTTTTGAGATTCCCTTAAACGGCTATATAAAATTGTTAATGATTATATTATTTTTTCATATTGTATATGTACCTCAATTAAAAGAGAGTAAAATTTGAGAAAGCGACTATTTTTTCAAAAGTATGTAAAAGTTGCATTAATATCAAAACTATTTTCGTTCTTCGTTCCACTTTACACTATTTGTGCACATTTGTTGTACTCTGGTTTGCTATATTCTCAAATGTATTCCTCCAAAAAAAGAAAAACAAAAACTAACACGATTCACTGTTGGGTTGTGTTTTGTTTTGACATAGACAATCCACCTCTTCCTTCACTGGATGGTTGTAAGTGTTGTATAGGCGTGTTTGGCTATTGCACCGCTTGCTAACAAACACCGTCTTTCCACTAACTCGTTTGCGGTTAGTTTAGTATTTCATTGTTTGTTTATTTCAGAGACTGTATTGCTATTGTAAAATTCGCATATGTATTTTCCAAAAATTTTCGATATAAATGACAGATACCTACCGAATTTTTAGCATTGTTATATGTGATGATTGTTCCAATTGTGACTTAACATGCGAATATGGACGCCAATAAAGCAACGAGAGACAACACACAACAAAGTACAAAAGGTAAAAGCGAAACAGGAAAATCAAAACTACTGAAAGTTTCTGTGCCATAGAAAAACTAACACCAACCACCATCTTTCTCTGATAGAAATCTGAACATTGGCAACCTTTTGTGAACACTATTTGAATTCTAGATGGATTATTTTTTCCGCGCGTACCTATAGGACTCTTCTAGAGTTAGATAAGACTACTTATATATGTCGTTTATACTGAACCTCTCTAGAATATCTTCCATCATATAAAAACTATTTTATCATTGGAATATCACTAATCTATACGAATCAATTAAGAGCTACTTTGTTTATAGGGTTCTTCTAACATATTTTTTCTATCTGAAAAAGTTCCATAGATTGAGATTCAATGAAATTCTTCAATGTTACCCTTTTATCGAAGTCAAGAGACATTTATTAACAGTATAGTTATGACAAAAGTTCTCCCTATGATAGAATTTATCTGCAAGATTTTCAATGTACGGAAGATTTTGGAAATTCGAACTAGAAGGGTACGAAATGTACTAAAATGTACCAAATATGGTACCCTTTGTATTAGGCGAACGCGAAGAGCTAGAATTCTGAAATTTAGAATATGGGTCACTGATAGAATGTTATAAAGCTGTACAAAAGGGTTTTTGGAAATTTGATCTATAAGTGTACTAAAAGTACTAAACATTACTAAATTCAGTTCTAATTGTATATTTATTGAACATATATAGCTAGAATCTTGAAATTCTATACGGAATAAAGGTTGAGAAGTGGTGTTGATGTATGGAAATGGTTTAAGAAATTCGTATAAAAAGTACAAAATGGTACTAAATTTGGTACTATTTGCATTTAGTTGAGTGTATAGGGATGTACTCCTGAAAATCGGAATTAGGACTACTATTGGAGTACAGAATTGAGGTAGATTTAAAAAATCGTATTTATGTGTACGAAAAGTACTAAATGGTACTAATTTTGGTGCAAGTTGGGTTTAGGTGAATATATAGAGCTGGAATTTTCAAATAGGGAATTAAATAGACTGTTGGAGTGTTGTATTGATGTAGTTAGGGAAATTGTAAATTATAGGTACGAAAAGTACTATATGGTACCAAATTTAGTACAATTTGGATTTTGCTTGAAAGGATAGAGCTGAAATCCTGAAATTTGAAATTAAGATTACTGTTGAAAATTGAGCTATAGAGACATCTTTGGAAATTCGTATTTATGTGTACAAAAAGTACTAAACGGCACTATATTTCGTACAATTTGGATTTGGGTGAACGAAGAGAGATGGAAACCTAATATTTGGAATAATTGTTGCTGTTGGAATATAGAATTGAGATATGGTACTTATGTGTACTAAATGGTACTACATTTGGTACAACTTGATTATGTGTGAACGGATAGAACTGAATTTTGAATTTTGGAAATAAAACCAATGTTGGAGTGTAGGATTCATATAGTTTAGGAAATTCTTAATTATAGAAACAAAAAGTACTAAATGGTACCAAATAGTTTACAAATTGTTTTTGCGTGAACGGATGGGGAAGATATCCTGAATTTTTTAATTAATATTGCAGTTGGAGTGCAGGATTGAGATATGTAAATTTGGTACAATTTAGATTTAAGCGAACAGATTGAGATTGAAAACTTACATTTGAAATAAAACATACAGAATTAAGGTTGTATTAGAATTTCGTACTTATGGTTACGAGAAGCACTAAATGGTACTAAATATGGTACAATTCATTTTGTGTGAGCGGAAACCTAAAATTTGGAATAAAAATTACGGTTGGAGTGTATGATGAGACATAGAGGTAGTTTTGATGATAAATGGTTTTAAGTTTAGTACAATTTAGATTAGAGTGATGGATAGAAATAAAAAAATTATATTTTAAAAAATAAAGAAGATGGAGTTAGAAGGAATAACTAAAGGGTTTTTGGTACTAAATTTAGTGGTGGTGGTGGTACGGATGTGGTCTTGAAAATGGGTACTTATGTGTTCGAAAAGTACTAAATGGAACTAAATGTGGAACCTGTACGTAAATATATAATTGGTATTCTGATCTATTCTAAATCTGTGTAATCGAAATAAGAAAGAGATTTAGGAATTAGTGCTTATGGTAATAAAAATGATATTAGATATAGGAATAGAGGTGGAATTCAGAACTATAGTACACAAAAATATACAGTATTCACGACTTCCATATGAAATATTATTTTCTTTTTGTATTCCCTTTCCGCATACGAAATAGCGGGATCTTTGCTAGTCCTTGTATATAACATATTTCTAGAATATTTTTTCAATGGGACCTCTCTACAAAGAATTTTAAATATCAAGTATAAAAGTACTTTCTATAATATAAGAATTCTCTACACGACTGTATGGAGAAGTACTGAGAAGGAAAGAAATATAAATGAGTCCCTTAGAAGATATATTTAAGGGGTTCTATGGACATCATCCCTCTAGAAGGTATTATTTTTATAAGAATCCTCTAAAAACATCCAAAACAGTGAACTCTCGACATGTGAACTAATTAATGTCGGGATAGTTCATATTTTCGAACTTGTTCACTATTTCGATTTGAACAGTTTATTTACCGCTAATACCCTAATTTTTTTAATACTTTAATGTCAGTTTGAGTGTTCAAATTATCGAGTTCAGTGTATATATATTTATCGTAAATATTTCTGACCGATCCGTCATTTCTAAACAACGTACAATTCATTCGAATTTTATTAGTGTTCGTAGAAATATTAGGTTTTCTAAGCAAGAATGTAAAAACATAGGTAAACCGGTATATTTTCGCTGGGGACCTTATCTAAAATATTACGTGCAACATTTTTGTTGAATATTTGGAGGTCATCCAACCCCGTCTTGTGGTATTTAGTTTACATTTCAATAAAATATGGACGAAAAAGACCCCTAAGCACTCGAGATAGAAGGAGGATAGGTATTACAAAAATATGCTTCAAAATATAAATTTTTTCCTGAACGTTAGAGTAACCAGCAAAATTCAAAATGTTATTCTACAACCATACCCGATCATCTTGCATTTCAATTTCCTAAACGTTTACTGTAATTTCTGGAGCTCATGTTATACTAACAAAATCACGCCCACACGTACATCTACTGGAAAAATCAATTTTGTTCATATATACGTATTTTCAAAATGAAATATTGTCTGGTACACAACTACACAAGTGCAGTGAAACACACAAACACTGCAAGCAGGAGTTCCTGTGTTTGCACAACATTCCCCAGCTTCCTTCATTGATGAAAAATAAACTGCATTACAGGAATGTGTCATCATAACAAGTAAATCACATTACGATGTTGGACCCTTAGGTGATTTGATGTGTGCAGGCAGGCGGACAGACAGACACAGGAAGTGAAGTAAAATATTTACTTTTGCAAACAAAAATGAACCAAAAAAAAAAATATTGACGATTTCTCTCACAATTTCCAATCAACCTCCTGTCGTCCTTTAAAGTGAGAAATATTTTATATTACACTTCAACGACTAAAGAATATCTTCAAACTGTAGATTTAACAAACAATGCAGTGATATTTCTAAAATCCATTTCAAAAATGTTTACTAACGGATTTCAGTTTCTTATCAGTAGAAAAGGCCACCACACTTCCTTATTGTAATTTTTCGAATTTCTAAAGAAAGGCATACAAGTTTGTCGCCTATCAATATGGATGTAGGTTTTTGAAAATTCTTTAATTAATTTGAACAGCATTGAGAGAACTATAAACATCAGCTGCGTGCATATAACAGCAACAACTCCATCAGGCATTGTCATTTTCAGTAAAATGCCACTTTGCCATCATTATACTGACGATGTTAGTTGTTGTCTTTATCTTCCAGCATCGATTCAGCATCCAGGGAAAAGTGTCTCAAACAGAAAACCTGAAACTCATTTTGAGATTAAAGTCCATAGCAGCAACGAGGACGACGACGACAAGAATAAAACTTGAAATGTTTAGCAGCTGTTGTTTGTTGTCTGCCGAATTGTTTGTCAAACTTATAAACATATATACGGGAATAACCACATGCATGCACGCATACATACAGACACATATGGTTATTCATCCTGTTTACAGGATATTAAAACTCGTTTTCATGATATACACAATAATATACACACACGCAGATATGCATACATACATATGTATGTGTGTGTAAGAATTGAGAAATCCTTTTTAGAGGGTTTCTGAGTATCATTTATCTACATTTGCCGTATTAAAGATGCAGGGTATTATGTGTATGTACACGTATTCGTCTGAATACTGTCATGCAGTCTATGTCGAACATTGTTAAAATTTCCACTACAGTGGGCAAGGAATTGTTTTAAAATGATCAAATCATCTATGGGATATGGATTTAAAATTAAGTACAATTAAGTCATCTCAAAAATAATCTGCAATTGCCACTAACTTTAGCGTTGCCAACAAACATATATCACACCATAACTCAAAAATTTGTCCTCTGTATTCTTAATATGCTCGTCAAGAGCATTCAACCCCTTAGGAATTTTCCACCTCAATAGATAAAGGACCGAACATTTTTCTATTGACTTAAAAAATTTTGTCGATAGCATATATTCAATGCATACACAGAAAAAAATAATTCGTATATGTTCAGAAAGTGCTGCCAATGACCGGATTTCTATAATTTATGAATGCAATTCATAAAACTTTAAATACTGGTTTCTTTTAAGAGAGAGTGAAAAACAAATGTTGAGTGTGGTTTTCGGGGTTTTGTGGCTTTTTCGTTGCTTGCTCGTATCGACACTTGTTTGGCATTTATATCGAAATACTTTGGAAAACACATATGTGAATTTTATAACACCAAAACAGAGGTATGAAACAGTATCTCTTAAAGAATGAAACATTGGAATGCAAAGGGTTTCGGTTGTGCGACTTATGTCGCAATTTGCAACTTTTTTGGTGGCCTTTAACGCTGTTCGACATTTTTTAAGCTTTTTGTGATTTTTCTTCCCTTTTTTGTTTTTTAAGTTGTATTTTCCTTCTTCATGTGTAAATTTAAACCAATTTGGATTCATCTACGTCGTTTTTGAGTTCCAAGGGTATCTGACATATTCTCAGAATTGTTTTATTGTAAAATTTACTTTTCTGTGTGACTTTTTTTCAAGAGACGACTTTTTTGTGAAACTTTTTTAAAATTCCCAGCGGTAACGCTGGTGTATCGGTCAAGTTATTTTGAGGAATATATTTGCGTTTGTCGCATTGTATAGGTCCTAGAAAAATATTCTTTAAAAAGTCTGGTTTAAAAAAATTATTTTCGGTCTTGAAATAATCTTTTTTTTTAAAGAATCAGCTTTAGACCTTGAAAATATTATTTAAATAATCCAAGCCTTGTGATAGTCCTGTAGAAAATATTCTTGTTTTGCTGCTTAAAAAAGTTGTTGTTTAAAAAATTAACGCCTAAGATAGACCCATTGAAAAAATATTGTTTAAAAAATCATCGCATATGATAGGTCCACCAAAATATTCCTTAAAAAATTGACGCCTTTTATAGATCCTTAAACAAATATTCATTACTAGCTGAACCCGTGGCGTTTCGCTGCCCCTACTAAAGTTATTAACATTGGATAGTTAACGTCGAAAACTATTTGTAGGTATTTCGTAGTGTAATATCAGTAATAATTGCGGTCTATGTATTAGTATATTTGATTCTATTCAATAGATTACAAATACATTTTTAAATAATCTTTGAATAACGGTGGTAGTATTAAAAATATATTTAGCTTGAATTTTCTAATCAGTTGTAGTAGTACCATACACAAATATATTTTCTCCAATATTTACATGTTTTTCTCATAATATGATTGGGATCCCTTTCTCACTCCGAGTAATATCGCTTATATACCTGACGTATGATCCTGGTTAAGTTTGAGTTGTATATTTTTAATTGTTTCATTGCCAAGAAAAATTCACAATATTGCATTATCACATCATAATATTTTTACCGAACCTAGATATAGTATTGTTATTCTTAAGAAACAATGATCAAGTCCGTAGATAGGATTTGTGGCATTTGAGTTAGTCACTTCCTCTATACATCCTCGAAATATATCAGCTATAATGATAAGCCACCACAGATTTCGGCCTTTTATATCTTTTATTCCACAATCAGCATTTTTCGTTTGGATATCTCCCATATTGAATTCATAGTCTTTTTCTTCAATGGTGGTTGAATTTTTAAAATTAAAAAAATCCAAAATTTTATTTTTTTCACAAATTGACAAAATGTAAAAATTAGAATGTCATATGTAGATAATGGAGAGATGAAAAACAGCAGACGTTAGCGGAATTACTGAACTGGTGGTTTTTATCATTACTGAAATAACATAAGAGGACCAAAAATGATGAGTCGAACAGGGAACTAAAAATCCTCAGGAGATTCAAGAAGTACCTCTTCATGACGAAAAAGTCACAGTTTGGTGCGGCGTTAATGCGAAAACGTCATTGGACCGTTTTTCGAAAGCGTATGAGGCAGTTCTGGTTTCAACAAGACGGCGCTCCACCGCACACAACTCGCATAACAATCGATTTTCTGAAGAATTTGTTTCCGGGCCGTTTGATGTCGAAAAGTGGTGATTTGGACTGGCCACCGCGTTCGCCCGATTTAACGCCGCCTGACTTCTTCTTGTGGGGATATTTGAAGTCAAAGGTTTACGTTAACAAGCCAAGAGCTCAAGGACAACATTCGTGAAGAAATAGCCGCTATTCCGGCCGAAATGTTCGCAAAAACGATGGAAAATGCAGCAAAAGGGGCACAATACATCATCAACGACAGAGGCGGCCATTTGAGAGATATCATATTCAAAAATTGATGTAAGCGAATCTACTTGGAACAAATTAAATGATTAACATTGCCAACCGCCCAATTTTTATTTTTTTCTTTGATTAAAAAAAAAAAACATGGGTCCGTCGAATATGGGCAACCCTGTATATGGAGCAAAGGAACTATATGAAAAAGAAAAGAAAAAGAAGAAAAACACAAAAAGAACGATGAAAGAGAGAGATTCAAAACTATGTAGGAGTCGGGACTATATAGAGCAAAGGAACTACATTAAGGAACTAGTTCCTTTTTAAAAAAGGAACGAGAAAGATCAATCCGCTAGGTTGGTTGTTTCGAAACGAACTAGCGCATTAATATTATTCCGAGAAACAAACTAGTTAATCTCGATCGTTTATTCCTATATTCTTAGGTAATTCACTTTAATTTTTCCCATGCTTCTTTAAAATTAGGGATATGTAGAGTTCAGAAGTAATGTACTGTAAAAACTATTTTTTATTCAAGTGGTTCATTTTTAATTTTTTGTTCAGACTTGTGTTTTTTCTGCTCCGTCTTTGTACTTATCTTGTGGAAATATTAAGTTTTCATATTCCGAGAGTTCGTATGTTGCTCACGGATGTAGTCGACAAAAACATAGTTGGTCTGTTTTATCCAGTAGTTTATGTAATTGTGTTCCTTTAACAATCATGTTGGCAAAAATCATGAAGTAGAATAATCTCCGGTGGTATAGGTCCGAAATGAACTCTAAAGTATCCATGTTATGAAATCAAATCCTAGATAAACATAAGTAGAAGATGAAATTCAAATCTATAGTACAGAAACCTGAATTGAGTTCAGTAGATCGGTAGAGAATATCAAAGACATAGGGACATGTAAAGGCAAAAAGTCATTAAATGTCAAACTCACTCCACTTTCTATTGAACGAATGTAACAATAAATTATGATTATTCCAATGAAAAAAACCAAAGGTAAAGTTTTACACACTACTTATACCGAAGAGATGCTCTCCGATTCGTTACGCAAACAGCTGCATGCAACTTTTTCCCTGTCTGTTCTTTGTGTACAACTTTTTCAAAAAAAAGTTACCCTTTTTTTGGAAAACAGCCTTTGTCGTTCAATTCCACCACCAAACCTCAGCCGAGTATGTTAGATGAGAATTACAAACTTTACAATTACTATTAATTAAAAAAAGGCAAATGCAGTGGTTGAAAAGTGGAAGTTGTTTCAAATTACACAAATTGTGCAACATTTTCCATAACAACTGGAAAAATAATAATTTCAAGGGAAAGGGGAGAGGGAGGGGGAAATAATTTGAAAAATCAGTTAATGAAATTGTGAATTACACTTCAACAATTTTTAAAAACTTATGAGTGAACGAAAAAATGTCCGTAGCATGTTCTTACATGGGAATGTGCATAAACTACGGCATCTGTAGATAGAAACTTCTATGTAAAATAAAACCATACAAATATAATTTCCTATATCTTAATACATTCCGTAGGGAATAATTGTAGTATAATAATTTAATTATTTTTAAACCAGTGAGCGAAGCAGTATTGTCGGATGGGGCCGACCATACGATACCCTACACAACTACCACGGAACTCTAACATTCTGCAGTTTTGTTTCCGAGTCCGGCCAATATTTCGTGATAGTTGCACTCTCTTGCCCGATTAGAGGTTAACAAAACCTCTTCCCTACACTGACATATTTTCCGAATATTACTAACATTCAGTACAGCCCTTCTAATTACTTGTCCAGATTCCCTTCACCGTGGGCTGTGTTGAGATGTTCGGCTTTCAATTGTGGCCTATAGATTGACTCCAAAAAAAAAGTTTTAGCTCCACTTCATCCCAATATTAATATCTGATCAACACCGATAATTATACTCGTTATCCTTGACCATACCTGGATACTCATGGACAATTTCAAAGCGATCACCGCTATATTTCCGCCCTGCAGTGTGGTAATGGGCTACTAAACAACATATGAATTCGTAAGCACCTGTAAATATTTAAGTGTAACTCCCACATCCGAGTACATACGACAATATAATTGGTATCAATTTAAAGGCCAACCACTCCTCTGGATATACTATCAACTTCTCGGGTCTATGTCCTTTAGGTGTAAATATATACGCCATAGAATGCGAATTTTGTAATTTTTCACACAAAAGCTAGGGTCCATTTGGCCCGCTAAATATTGACCGATCTTTATCAAAAGAGGCATGCTTATTCTTTGGACCGATCCCCTTCTTCATGCAAAAATTCGCGGTGTTTAGGCCATAATTGCGGTCTCTGGAGCGACCAGAAAAACCGACAAAATTAAAGTTTTTGGTCCATTTCATCCCCTAAATATTGACCGATCTGTACCAAAAACAATGGGGGTCTTCATTGGCCAGAACCCATCCTACATGCAAATTTTTGTGAAGATTGGTCCATAACTGTGGCCTGTATCGTGCTTATAAATTATAATGGACGGACGGACACACATGTCTAGATCGACTCAGCTAGTCGAGATATGACGATAAAGGTGGGTCTAGGATCAATATTTCGCGGCGTTACAAAATGTTGGGGCTGCACAAAGCTATAATACCCTGACAACATAGTTGTGTAGGGTATAAAAAATGTTTGTTCTATTAATCCAATCAAAAAGAAATAGAGTTAGGTCGTTCAGGAATGAACTAGTCCAACGGAACTATTCTGCAAAAGGGACGATCGGTTTTAGGTGCTGTTCATCTAGTTCCTTTTTGATGCAAACGTTCGTTCGTTGACCCTATTACCTGACATATACCAACGAACGATTGGTCTAAAAGGAACTATGGAACTAAATTAATGGCCTACTATGACTTGGTCATATCGTAAATTATGCACACTGCTTACAACGAAGAACAATTGAACTAAATGGAGCTATGGAACTAGTTCCTTTTGCGGAGTGAACCGAAAAAGATCGAACAACTTCAAAAAAGAGATAACCCAACCCTATAAATAATTCTGTCGTTGAGTTATTTAATCGAACCATCTAATTTATTTCCAATACATTTCTAATTAGCCAAATCGTATTACCAACCTAAATAGCTTCATAATTCAGTGACGTCATGCAAAAGGAAATTAACTAATTGCTTTTAACTGAACTCCCCCATCAAGATAGTAACAGAATGTTACGAGCAACACCACCAACTACAATGGGCGTTGGTGTTACCTTGCAGTGGACTATTAAAACTATTTACTAGTCGGTCATCAGTTTGTCGGAACTTTGTTGGCGTTGTCGATGGTGTGAAAGAAAGAAATATGCACTTAAATGGTTTCGACATTTGAACTGTGTTAATGGTTATACGACGGGGGATGGGATAAGCGTTGTTCTGTATTAAATAACTGTGTTGTATCGAAACAAAAAAAAAACTGTTATTTATTAACTTCAAATAATGACAATAGCCAGTTGTTAGAAATGAGGTCACAATTAATGACGTTAGTTGTTGTGTTGGAAAAAAGTATTTAGTGCAATAAGATTGTGTAAAAAAACACGTGAAGCCTTCCAATTCTTGCAAGGGGAAGTTTCGAATAATCGGAGGATACATAATACCAATATAGTTTTGCATAATATTTATCTCCTAGACAGATCATTAGAGTTGGGTAGTTCCGGAACGAACTAGTTCATTAGAACTATTCCGAGAAAGGAACGATCGGAACTAGTTCCAACTTTCCACTTTGGTCTCATTCTTTTTTCTGATCTCGTTCCTCTATTCCCACATTCTTCATTCGTTCGTTTTTTAAATGTTGTCACATTGTTAACAATATATAAAAATACGCTCATCAATTTATTATTGTATTTATTTGTAAAAAATATTTAATGCTTATCGTCCTGCAGTCGAATTCTGTAGCTTAATTTCGTTTTTTTTCATTTTCGCACAATTTTCAATCATCTATTAACAAATCAACACGGAACTATGTAAACGAAAAAACAAAAATAACGACGAAAGAGAGAGAGAGATTCAAAGGAACTATGTAGGAATCAGAACTATTTGGAGCAGAGGAACTATAAAAAACAAAGGAACTATAAAGAGCAAAGGACCTGTATGGAGTAAAGGAACTATATGGAACAAAGGAACTACATTAAGGAACTAGTTTCTTTAAAAAAAGAACGAGAAAGCTCGATCCGCTACGTGAACTAATATGCCCAACCCTACAAATCATCAAAATGTCCAAAAAATCGAGCCTGAAAAATTACCAAATATTTTTATAAAATTGGTGGCAAAGTTGGTCATTTTTGACTAGTTGAGTGATAAGCACTATTATTCACCCAAAATAGATCATGTCAGGCATAACAGAAACTTTCGTTCGTCGTTCTTTCTCTCGCCTCAGTATCTAACTAGTTCATTGGAACTATTCCGAGGAAGGAATAATCGGAATTAGAATTAGCTCTTTAAATTATATAGATCCTATAATTAATGTCGTTATTTTATTCGATCTCACTTGATCTCGAACTGGTTCATTGTAACAATTCAGAAACAGAAATGATCGGACCTAGTTCTCGTTAGTTCATGCAGTTCCTTTTTTGTAGCCTGCTCCTTTATTTGATCTCTTTCTTTTTATTGATCTCTTTCCCATATTCTTAATTATTTCTCATTAATAGCATATGCTCGTCAATTTATTATGTTTCACATTAAAGGTGTACATCAATAGAAAGTCAATGAGGACATTGCTAAAAAACAAGAACGATGAAAAGGACATTCAAATTAACTATTTGGAGTTTACCAATTTCGACTCTGAAGCAGTTCTATCTCATTCGCTCTTGATCAATCACTTAGTTTATTTTAATTCAATCATTCCTTGGTATAGGTCAGTTAATTCGGTCAATGAAAGAGAGATCTAAATGGAGAATAAATGAAATATAGAAAAAAATAGACGAACAAAATATCGGCACCTAGTGTCTACCGTTCCTTTTGAGTAGTAGTTCTTTTAAACTATATCGCTCCGGAACGGCACAATTTTAGATCTTAAAACTTGTCCTCAAATAAATATATTTTACTTGTATAATATTGTAATGGAACATGCGAACCAGAATGAAGCAAGGGGTTTTTCGCATCTTATAGTTTCTTTTATTTAAATCTTTGATATAGATTAGTTTATTTGGGTTTTGCAAGGGTAGATCTAAATGAACGATTATATCAAAAGAAACTATGTGAACTTGATAAGTAATGAATGACTGGTGTAAAGGAACTGGACGAACAAACGATACGGGCCTAGTACCGATCGTTCCCTTTGAGGAATAATTCTTTTGAACTTTAGACGAAACGACAAAATTTTTGATCTTAACATTTGTTCTCAATAATTTTTGACACTATTTCCAAAACACGATGACCAGAACGAAATAAGAAGAGAAGATGATATTTTTTACTAAACGAAAACAATCTTATCCTCTATAATAAACAAATTAGGATATCAATAATTTGGTCTTTTGGATTCATTGGATAATAATACGTTCTAGTCTTCCTGAAGAAACCCTCAGAAGCACTATGAAAAACTTGTATTTTTCTAGGAAAATAAACTCGTTTGCGTTTGAAGTCTTTTTGACCCTCGAGAGATAAATGAACTATTGAAACAAAGGGAACTAGACGAACGAGAAATAGTTCATTTGAACTAGGCATATGAAAATATGTGTTGAACAGAACTAAATCGACAGAAATTATGTGAAAGAGTAACTGAGAGATCATCATCAAAAATAACTGACGAAAAGAGAAAAAAGAGAATACGTGTTTAGCTATCACCGCTTGTGCATTCCTGATGTAGAAGAATGGCATGCCGTTTTGGTCTTCTATGAGAAGTATAATTTTTAGTCCTCTATAGAAGTAGAAGTTCTGGTCATCTACCAAAAGAAAATCCTTATATAAACCAATCTACTATGAGAAGAATATATTTACCTTCTGTATGAAGAATACCTTATTAAGTCCCACTTGCATTCTTGAAGTACTCATAGAAACGAAAAGAGTTTTACCTTCTAGCCATTCAAGTAGAAGCAGAAGAGCTTCAGAAAAATACACCTTGGATTCAAAAAGAAAACAAAAATACATTATTTGAAGAATATCCATATAATTCTATGAGAAAAATAGGCATTACATTCGTTTAAGAATGATTACCTTCTAGTCTTTTTCGAAGCAATTTTTGATCTTCCATGTCTAAAGGCAGATTGTCTCGAATCTGTTAAAAAGAAAAATTAGAGAAAATGAAATTCTTCTATAAAGAAACCCTTTCAGTATTCTGATAAAGGAAATCAGTACGCATACTAGATGTAGAAACCCTTAGGGTCCCCTAGGCCACGAAGCCTTTCTCCCTTAGATGTATCAAAATGTAATCTATTGTGTCAACTAAGTCCACCACACAAAATATGTCCAGAAAAACTGTCAAAAACTGAAAAAAACCATGCGTTTTAAGATCTACATCAGAAGTGAAAAAAATAATAATAAAGTCTCCAAAAACGGAATGACGTTGACTGCGGTTGCATAACATAAACGAGGGCTTAAATACTTTAACCAGCTTCGCCATCATCATAAAGACAACAACATTGTCATGCCAACAGCAATGATTCCGGCCAATCCTTTGGATTCGTATTTTTATGTTGCAATCTAGACGGGCAGAGGTAGCAGTTTTTATCGTTGTCTTATTCGATTTTTTTGGATGCCCCATCTGCCTTTGTTTCATTTTAAAGGAGTTCTAGACGGTGCCAATTTCATGAAACAAAATCCAACACAAAGACCAAACTTATGGCTGCAAAGACAGCAGAGGAAGAAGTAGAAAGAAGCAAATCAAAAAACTACATCTCTATGGAAGAATTGGACAAAGACAATTTTCATTTTTGTACTTTGTTTCAAATGGAAGAACTGGCAACCTTCATCTACCTGCAGCCAGACAGCAACTAGTTTTTTGCTTTGATTCGTATGTGTTTTTTTTCTCGATTTTTTGTTTCGGTTTTAGAGCCCTCTTCTATACTCCTCGTTATTCTTAGTTTTCTGTTTTTTTTTTTTATTTCTTCTTCTTGAATACACATTTATTTGAATGCTGCTGGTCAACTGCGAACTGATGAGAACTAAGTCGAGTTGGATTTTCAGTTAAGTGCATTTCAGTTCTTTTAGGTCATTTTGTGGTCTTGTATCTTCGATGAAGATCCATTTGAAAAGGCACTTGTGTCTAAGCATGTCCTATGAAGGGGTGGACACAATGTTTGATCATGGCCAAAACGTAATTATGTGTGTTCTTTGACTGTGTGTATGTGTCCGTTTGTTATTGTTGATCTTAGTCTCCCGATCACTGATCAATGAATTCTTGGAAGGTCTGTCTGTTCACAAAAAAAAAACATAAACCGGTCTGAAAGGAAATCTACATTGAAATGTGGCTTCACACTTTTTGACACAACTCCGATAACAACCACCAGCCGGAAATCTTCACCAACAACAAACCTGTAACACTAATCACCGTCATGAAGTTTTAGTTCCCCAAACCTGTTGTAACGGGAAAAGGGATAATTTATAGATAAATGCTGATCGGGATTGGTTAGTTCTCACTAAAAACACGTCCTAATTTATGTTTATGACAAACTCACTGATAATCAGTGATGAGAATTTTCGATTAGGATTTCGAATGGTCGACTGAACCGACCTTATTATACCCTCCATAATGAGGTGGACATTGAAAGGACCAAAATCATCCTATCGATTATGTGGTAATTATGTCAAAACATGAACCATTATTGTAAGTCAGAGAGTCTGTAAGAGAAAGAAATTCCAAATTACCGGCACATAGGGTGGAAAATTCGGCTAGGACCTTAAACTGACTATTGGAGGGATTTTTATATGGGGCTAGGTCCTACGGAAAAGAAGAAGAAGAAGTTTTTAAACCACAATGATTCCGGAATACCAAATTGCATCCCATTCGATTTGAAAATACATATAGGACCATAAAAATTCATAAAATATAGCAGGGCTTTAATATTGAGATGTGTATTCGTTCCATGGACCTTGAATAGAAATTCCCATATTGGGTTTCTAGTTAAACTTATGCTCCTCCATGGATAGTCGACTTAGAATTTTACGAGTAGAAATTATTTTGTATGAAGACAAAAAGGGCCACCATTAATGGGAATACATTCCTTTTTTAGGAAACGTATACCATCAGATGCTCTTTATGGATTGAATCTTTCATTTTCTGGACTTATATATCATGAAGACCTCCTGGAAAAAATGGCTTTCACTTAGAAGAAGACAGGACCTTTTATATGGAAAGAAGGTCTATTTGAAAAAAAATCCTCTGTAAGATGATAGGTCTTTGACATGAGAGAATTATATCCTATATAAAATGCGAAGAATTTCTCTACGAAGAAAACATGTTGGTCTGCTATGAGAAGAAGGTCTTCCAGAATAGAAAACAATTCAAACTTATGAAAAAAACATAAATTTCGATATTTTTCAAGAATTATTTACCTTCAGATCATCTTTATGGATAGAAAATCTTCAGATCATCTTTGATTTTCAGGTTGAATGCGTCATAGCGTTCATTGGGAACCGACATAATCTTCGATGGGAAGATATGTCTTTCTTTTAGAAGAATACGGAACGTTTTATGGAAAGACAGGATCTCAATTGGAAAACAACTGGTGGGTCTTTATGAGAATTTGGCTTGCTGATATCCAAACTGGAGATAACCTGCTGGAAAACTAAAACAAGGATAATGTCCTCTATAAACACGTTATGAGCTATTGTCCTGTCCTACCTTCTTTGAAATATGAGTTTCTTCAGATCATCTTCTGGTCTTTTATAGGATGAAGACCCTCTTTTGTTCTTTTTGTTTTAACAATAAGAAGATATGGTGGCATTCTTTGTAAATATCCCTAGAGTATTCTATAAGAAGTCAACCTGGCCTGCTAAACTCCTAATGATATACACTGAGTAGAAGAGATCAGCAGGTCTTTTATGAGAAGATGAGCTGTCGATATTAGATAAAAACAAGTCATGCCGTCATGTAAGATTAAGACCATATTCCTTTAATGAGAAAACATGGTGGCTTTCAATGAAATATGTCCCGATTGTACTCTATAAAAATCCTGAGAGTCTTCTACAAGAAAGAGTGTTGATTTTTTAGACTTTATATAAGATTTTCTTCAGAAACAAGTAATGCTGCACTTCTAAGAAAAGAATAATTGTTAGGCTTCGGAGGAAAATCGTTTTCGGTCTTCTATGAAATGAAGCATTACTGGTCTGCCGATCTTATTCTAGAAGAAAACTTGCAGGGGAAGACCACCTGCTCTTCCCTGAGAAAGATACATATCGATCGTATATGAAAAAACACCTGTAGTTTTATGAGATGGCCTGCGGAAATTCTAGGATGGTCCTTTACTAAAATCAGGCCCTTCTGATCATCTCTGAAACATTTCTTTGATCTTCTATGAGAAGATGTCCTGCTTGTCCCCTATGAGAACAATACCTTTTGGCTTATATACGAAAAAGAGATATCGTTTTTCCATTTGCTGTACCAATGTTAGAAGTTCGGTAGGTAATTTTCTCTCCTGAGAGAAAATGGCTTATCTGACTTATTTTTGAGGGTCGTATCCTGAAATAAATTCACTTTTATGAGATGGAGGTATACTGGTGGGGTATATATGACCAGCTGGACAAAAGAAGAAGAAACCATACTGGTCTTCTGTATGAAGAATATATTTTGGTCTTATGTGTGAAGAAAGTTCTGTTTTTGGTCTTCGATGAAAATAACTTATTTTTCTATGAGAAAAAGATAGACATAACTTATCTGAGAAGAAAATATAGAGGCCTTTTATCAAAAGAATACCCTGCTATTATATTAACTCTTTCAGGATATATAGCCTCCTCTTGTAGTCTAGCAGAGGAGAACTGCTGTTTTTCTTTAGGGAAGAAATCTTTCTGGTATTCTATAAAGAATCTTTGCTAAGTTTTTTTACGAATAATATTTCTTGATGTTCCCTAGAAATGAGATATCCTTCTATGAGAAAAACACCTGCATAAGTTATCTGAGGTCTTTTATGAGAGAAATTCCCTCTTGGTCTTTCAAGATAGGAAGACCCTTCTGGTCTTCTAGGATAGGAGACGAAAACCTCTACGGATTCTCTGTGTATGAAGAACTGCTGTTATTCTATGACCCTACATATAAATAGAAGACGTACCGATCTTCCAAGAGAACGACTTTCGCTATTCTACCCATATTTTGCTAATCAGACCCTGCTGGTCTTCTGTATCATGATTTTTTCTTGTTCTTCTATGAAAAGAACCTACTTTTCTATGAGAGTAAGACATGCATAACATACCTGAGAGGAAACCCTTCGGGTGTTTTATGAGAAGAATACCCTGTTGTTTTACCTTTTAAGAATAAGTGGACCCCTCTAGTATTCCAGGAGAGGAGTCGAAAATCCTACAGGTTCTCTGTGGTTCTTTATCCACTGTAGATTTTTCCTAAAAAAGAAAACCTCCTGGTATTTTATGAGAAATCCTTGCTGGTTTTCTTCAAAAAGAATTTTTCTTGATGTTCTCTGAAAATAAGAGATTCTTCTTTGAGAAGAAGACCTGCATAGGCCTCCTGTGATTTTATGAGAAACCACGCGCTCATCTTCTGTTATGAGAAAAATTTCCTCTTGGTCTTTCGGGATATGATTACCTTTCTGGTCTTCTAGGAGGAGAGACGAAAAAATCTCCAGGTCGATTGTGGATGAAGAACTGTTATTCCTCTTGTAGAAGAAACACCACTGGATTTTCCACGAATAGAATAACAATATTCCATTGAAAAATATACATTTTGATCTTCCACGAGTATATCGTCTATAGGAAGAGTGAAAATGCGCCCAGATATTCTACGAAACAACAGTATAATATCTACCTATCGATCGAATCCTTTCTATGGCTATGCCAAAACAGGAACCTTTATTGTCAGAAGAACTTAAAATCTTCCATCAGAAAAAATACCTTTCGATCTTCCACGAGTAGATCGTCTATAAGAAGAAAGGACAAGACTCCAGATATTCTAAAAAAATAGAGAATAATGTATACCTATCTCTTGATCATTGGGTCCTATATGAACATAGAATACTTTCTGATCTTATTTGATAATATATGATTTGTATTGGGGCCATCAAGCATATGATGACTTTCGCGATTCCCATCAAAATATGTGTATTTCTCTTATGTTTTGTGAGCCGATAATCTTCTGGTTTATCGTTCTATGTCAAAGTCCAATATCCTTATCGGATGGATTCGTTCCATAAATGCTATCACTCAGACACCATTTAATTGTTGGCCCAAAGATTGAGCTGATGAAGAAAGGAAACGAAGTTTTTTTTAAGTTATCGATTCTGATGCCTTTTTGCCTGGATAACAACAACAACAGAACCCCGACGTATCACTGGATAATATTACTCATGGTGTTTTTCTGATGTTTTCTTCGTGTTTCCCTACAAAAGCCTTAGGCTTGGCCAATACTGGAATACATGGTAGCATGTTTGTGTGTGTGTGTGTGTGTCTGTATAAGAAGTTGCTGGCTGGTTCCTCAGCAATAAAGTTGGCTGGTAGTGTTGAACGACGGCAACGACTGGAAGAATGGAGCATGCAGACAACAGCCAACAATTTCTGGTGTTGTTTTTGTTTTTCTCTTTTGTTTTGTTTTGTTGTTGCCTCTTGCTAAGCCAAAGTAGTAATAATGCCTTTTGGCTTCTTGTTTGCACCATGGCCAAGCCAAAAAAAAAAGACGGCGACAAAGAAGAAGGGTCTTTAACACTCGTTCACTTGCACATTTGACTATAGGTTTGTTTGTATCGATGTGCGTGTGTTTGTGTGGGATATATGTATGTTGACGCATATGCGCGAGTCCGTACAACGATTAGGTGTGTGTGTGTGTTTGTGTTTTTTTTTTCTTTTCGGATTTAGTGATGCATTCAAGTTTTGTATTTAGCGTTTTTACTTCTTAGGTGGAGAATTTGGTTTGGGATTTTTGTTTAACTCGTCTTTACGTGTTTTTGTTTTTATTGTTGTTGTTTTTTCTACGGGTTTGTTTATTATTTTTGTAGTCCGTTGTATTTTCTGTTCGTTCCTCCTTTGTTTTGGTTGTCGGTGTAATGAACGAACGGTATTTGTTTGGCTGTCGATATTGGGCTGACTAACAGCCTGCCTGCTTGGGCCTTCTTCTTTGCCTTCCCTCTTCATTCCTGTCTTAATGTTTTATGTTTTGAGTTTTTTTTTCAGTCTGCTTACATTTTTGCCCAGTCTGTCAGGCCTAAAAGAATGTCAGGGAGAAAAAAAACGATTTTTTCCATTTGATTACATCCGGAAATGCCGTTCCACACGTGAATGGAAAATTTTATGTCTGAACATGGATAACCTGCCAGCCATCCAGCCAGCTAGCCATCCAGCCAGTCAGTGCATAGTTAGAAATTTGAAAAGAAACTCCTTTTATCGCCGATAATCATTAGTCAGAAGAAGGGTCTTTGATTTTTTTTTTGGAAAGTTTTTCCCTTGTCTTTAATGTGTTTAACGAGTGTTGAAGGAAGGATAAAAATGGTCAAAAAATAAACAGTCTGGTGTTAATCTTTCGAAGAAAAATAGATTACCAAACTAATTTTGTTTTATTATAATTTTAGTCTGGTAACACTATGCAACGATATGGAACTCATGGTCATGGTCAGGAATGTGGAAAATTATTTATAAGAATGAACGTCCTTAGTTAGTGTATCAAAAAACCCAGAAATTCGTCATGGGTCAAGTTTTTGAGTTATGGCGTGATACATTTTCTGAAAGGTTCAGAAAGACAAGAAATCGATATCCGCATTTTTCATTGTTCTTTTTGACTTTTAACCGATCCTTACTCAGAAAATCTTTGGAATAAATTATGCAGGACATATATTTAGAAATGTCCGTCCTTGTCTTGATCGTGCCCTCGATAACATCCAAAGGTAGTAACCGATTTAATCCAAACCCCCCACACCATAAGAATTCTATTAAACTTAAATCAAGCTCGAAGATATGGAATATCCTTCTGATACCTCCCTCACAAAGTTTAATAATTTTGAAATTTTGTTAAGGAAGTAACCGATTTAATTCAAACTTGCCACATCATAATAATTCTATCAATCTTAAATTAAACTCAATGACAGGAAGTACGTGTCAAAGATAAGCCCCTTCGGTCAACTCACACAAAGGTTAAACATTTTGAAAATTTGTAAATCTTACATTATCCTGATTGTATTCGAAATTATCCTATTTTTTTCGCGGCGTAATACTATTACTAAACCGTGATCA
Source organism: Musca vetustissima (assembly GCF_032173495.1). NCBI lineage: Eukaryota > Metazoa > Arthropoda > Insecta > Diptera > Muscidae > Musca > Musca vetustissima. The sequence goes on from NW_026880276.1 coordinate 261,713, forward strand.
AGTCTGATAGCTGTCCCCAAAACCACTGATACCTCCTGCCTCAAAGCTGCTGTTTAATCAGAAACTAAAAAAATATATAGATATAGCTCCCATATATATTTTCGTCCGATTTTATGTAAATGGTGCACCAAAGTCCCTTTGATTTGCACGAAATTTGGCGCAGCGCAATGAATTAGGTCTAGAATGATGTGTGTTAAGTTTCCTGAAAATCGGTTCAGATTTAGATATAGCTCCCATATATATTTTCGTCCGATTTAATGTAAATGGTGCACCAAAGTCCCTATATATCTTTTGATTTGCACGAAATTAGGTATAGTGTACTGAATTAGGCCTAGAATGATGTGTGTTAAGTCTCGTAAAAATTGGTTAAAATTTAGATATAGCTCCCATATATATTTTCTTCCGATTTTAGGTAAATAGTGCACCAAAGTCCCTTTTATATCCTTCGATTTGCATGATATTTTGTATAGCGTACTGAATTGAGTTTAGAATGATTTGTGGTAAGTTTCGGGAAAATCGGTTCAGATTTCAATATAGTTCCCACATATAAATATATATTCGTCCGCTTTTACATAATTCAAAGTAAATAAAAATAAATTTAGCATAGGTTGCAGAATGACATGAGCATGTTCCCTCGAGGGCACATTGATATAAGGATTGATTGTAAGGATATACCCCAAGTGGTGAAGGGTATCATATAGTCGGCCCAGTCCGACTTTACTGCTTTTCTTACTGGTTTTGAATATGTAAATTGTTTCAAACATCATTCGCGACAGTATTGTATAGATCAAGGTGACGTTGGAAACTTTATTGTAATTAAATGTAAATATCCTCGCAAAAATGTTTAAATATATGTTTTAAACGGTCAGTTCCTGGTTTCTTTCCTCCGGACTTCTCAAATAAACTCAATTCAAAAACTTGTTTACATTATTACAATCTCTCAAATCGATTATTTCAGAACCCATATTTTATATTAAATAAAAATTGAAGGAAATTCAAAATTCAAATACTACTTACCATACTACACCAAAAGCACCATAACCAATTGGTCGATCTGGCTGGACATCCTGTGGTACAGCCGGTGGCTGATAATATGGTGCGGCGGCAGCTAGAATAGCACCTTGGGGTGCACCGCCAGCAGCTCCACCTTGTACGAGTGACATCGAAACGCTCATCGAATGTTACCACCACCAGAGAGAATTTATTTCACGTGTTTTTTGGGGTTTTGTGCCTAACAAACAATTTCAAGTTGTGTGGCGAATACCCTTTCTAACAATGGAGCGGGGAAGAGGGGGTGACAATGATGTGATGTATCTAGATGGTAATGTAGATTTTGCCAATTGTTGTAAGGACAGGACAGCAAAATTATCCAGTTTTCCAATTTTTGCATGAGCTACTAACGAACCCACTCACTCTTTCACTCTGGCATCAGTAAAATGCACAAAAAAACACTAAATATATATTTTCTTTTTTATACACACGCGCGTATTTTTTCCATTAAAATAAGTCCTTTGTGACTTTGATTTTTTTATTTTATTTTTATTTATTTACTTTTTTGCTATGGATGCGTACTGAGAATTTCGTTATAAAACCGTTAATTATAGGATTTCAAGCTCGTGCAGATATTTTTATTCTGGGACTTGATTTAATTTAGATTTATGTACAGTGAAAGAAAGTGGGTGGGTGCGTTGAGGTAAATATTTAATTTATTTCGCAGAAATTCCAATTGATTTTATATCCCTGAAAAGATGAAATAATATTAAAAATTAATAATATATAATAGTAATGCTACGCAATATATATGAAAAAATAATGTAAATTAGTTGAATTACAAATTGAATAATTTGAAATTCAAATTGTATATTTTAAACCGAATAATATAATTTCCAGATCAAAATTATTGAATTATTCATTTATATATATATATATATATATTTGAGGTGTGCTGCTGAACAAACTCATTATGTGTGTCTAAACACAGTAATCTACAGAATTAATTTAAGGAAATAAGATTCAAAAAGATTTGTTTATATCCGGCTCGAAGGACCAAATTAAAAACAACGGCTCATATTCGGTTGGAGGGCCATATGCAAGAAGAAAAATTGACTCAGATTACATGTATATTGTTCTGTAAAGCAGAATACTGCACAATAACTTAGTATCCGAAATTTTGGGTTCCAACAAATTGAGGCAATAATGGGCTTATAGACAATATGTGAATCTATAGAATTTGTCAAGCAGTTATCCAACCAAACCACATGAATTGTCCGACACTTATAAACTGTAGACTAAAACCTTTGTTTCGAAATTCTTTGATCCGAATGAAAATCAGTAGCAAATATCACATTATTATACCATACATCAATTTGGCCCAATTCTTCTTTCAAACGTATATAAAATTCGAATATGGAAATATCAAAGCACTCCTTACGTATATCCACAATTATATATCATGTGAACGAAGTTTTCGATTTGATCCCAACTTTCCATATGTCTATTAAGCCTAGATCAAACCCATTAATATGATCTATAGAATATCCGATTCGATGTTAAAACGATTACTTATGTATCTAAACTATATCAGGCCTAAAGATAATGCCAATTGGTCCACTCCTTCTGATAATTCTCCCAAAATTGTAAACGTTTCTAAATCTCAAGTGAAGCTTATGGAATATCCGAATCGATTCAAAATTTACACATCGTTATGTTATTGTCATACCTTGTGCAAATACATATATGCGTCCTCCTATCGGTTCACTCCTTTCGGTGGGAGGACCTCAAATCTTTAACATTTGAAAAAATACTAACGGGAAACATAATTCGAATACCCTACACAACATGTATTTTGGATTCTTAACAACTATTTATTGGGGTATGGATCCGACTAGGGATAATTAAATGGACATTCCACTGATTTTTTGGTATAGAAAAGGTCGACTTTTGATATTTGAAGATATCGCAAAGTCGACATTTCAAGAGCGACAAGCCGATCGTTAACATTGTCGATTAAAACTTTATTTTGTCCCTTTTCTAACATGTCACAATTATAAACCAGTGAGCGGAGTAGTATAGTCGAACGGGGCCGACCATACGATATCCTACACAACTACCACGAAACTCTAACTTTCTGCGGATGTTTATTCCGAGTTTGAATAATATTTCGTGATATTTGCCCCCTCCTTGTCCGATTATAGGTCAAAACAGCACCTCTTCCTTACATTTTCGAATATTCAGTACATCCCTTCTAATTACTTGTCCAGATTCCCTTTATGGTGGGTTGTGTTGTGATGTTCGGATTATATTCGACACGAAACACACAAAAACATTAAAGTTTTCGGTCCATTTAATTCCCAAAATTTTAATCTGATCATCACCGAAAATTCTAGGCGTTGTCCTTGACCATAACTGGAACTTCATGGAAAATTTCAAAGCGATCAGCGCGATATTTCCGCCCTCTAATGTGGTAATGGGTTACTAAATGAAATCTGAATACGTAAGCACCTTTACATATTTGAGTGTAACTCCCACATCTGAGTAGATACATCACTATATTTGGTATCAGTTTAAAGGTCAACCACTCCCCTTGGATATACTATCATGATATCTGAATACGTAAGCACCTGTAAATATTTGAGTGTAACTCCCACATCTGAGTAGATACACCACTATATTTCGTATCAATTTAAAGGTCAACCACTCCTCTTGGATATACTATCAACTCCTCGGGTCTATATCCTTCAGGAGAAAATATATACGCCCCAGAATAAAAATTTGACCCGCTAAGTATTGTCCGATCTTTATCAAAACATCCATGCTTATTCTTTGGCCCCACCACCTTCTCCATGTAAAATTTCGCGATGTTCGGGCCATAATTACGGCCTCTGAAGCGACCAGAAATACCGACAAAAATCAAGTAATTGGTTCATTTCATCCCCTAATATTAACCGATCTTTTCCAAAAAACAATATGGGTCTTCATTGGCCAGAACCCATCCTACATGCAAAATTTCGTGAAGATTGGTCCATAAATGTGGCATGTATCGTGTTTACAAATTATAATGGACGGACGGACGGACACATGGACACACATGTCTAGATCGACTCAGCTAGTCGATATATGACGATCGGTATACTTAAAGGTGGGTCTACGACTTATATTGTTACAAACTCTTGGGGCTGCACAAAGCTATAATACCCTGACAACATAGTTGTGTAGGGTATAAAAATATTTACATGTATGTATGTATTTATGTATTTTTTTATTCGTATTAAGAGCTATATTTTTTAATTTTGATTATAGCAAAAATACGTGTAACAAAATTTAACAAATTGTAGCAATGCCAGATTTTTTCAGGAACTTTTAAGGCTGCACCAACATTAAATTTAAAAAACCTATACCGACTAGGTGACTAAATTGTGTAATTTTAATCATTTTTCTAACAAAATGTCATGGCGAATAATATACAACAATTTTGTTGCGGAATTTGACCCTGTTATCCACCCTCAACATAACCTCTTAAATAGACGGATGGCGGTATACTAGAAAAAAAAAAAACACAAAAAAATGAGTAGATGAGACCAGTTAAGGTGTGTCCTTACTCAATTCACATCTCCTATATGACACTCTTAATATTAACACAATTATTTAAATTTCATTTTATGAATAAAAAAATAAACAAATTTGTATCTTTTTTTCAAAAAAATAAAGAAACATACCAAAGAAACACATTGTCTACACAACTCAACCAACACATGCAACATACAAGTCCAGCCATGATACCAGAAGAAAAAAAATCAGCAACAACAAAAAAACATCGAATGCAAAATGTTTGCTCTCTCAGATCCCAGAGTTAGAGAGTGAAAGAGACAGAACACTCGAACAAAAAAATAAAACAAACGACAAAGGAGAAAAATATCCATTATCGCCAATGGCCGGCCTTTTTTGGAAGAAAAAGGGTAGAATTCGCCAAAGTAACGGCAACGGCGGATACGGAAGAGAAGAAACAAAAGTCCGATTCAGTCAAAAGAAATTAATAAACAAAATTTAAAATTAAAATAAAAAATAGAACAAAAACAAATGAATCTTAACCTAAATACCATATAAGACTTACTTTTGTTGTTATTATTTTTGTTGCTGTGATTGCTAATGCTTGCTGTTGCTAATTTGCAATTCAATATTTAACACATCTTCTCAAAACATCATAAACGAATATTGATTTTGGTTATACATACATACATATAAATATATATATATATATGTATATATATTTTTTTTTAATTTTATGCCGAATATATTTCACTTTTCATTTATAATTACAAAATTTCTCTTTTATTATTTGGTTCTTGTTGTTATTGTATACATGTTTTCCTTTTCCTTTTAATTTAGTTTTGTTATTGGTGTTTATTTTTTATTTGCAATTTCTTTTTGTTATTGTTGTTTAATAACAATTTCTAATGTTAAAACGCCGGTTGTGGAAATCAGCAGCACAACGCCATCACCACCACCATCAACTAGGCCGCGCACAATGCATTGACGTTGAAGCAGCACAACAAAGGCGAATCTCCGATAAACGGCACAAACAAACAATGTGAATTCTGTTGTTTGGCAGCTGAGTAGTTTGAAATAAAGGAAGAAGAAGAGGGGAAGCTGTTATTATTGTGGGCTCTTGTGTTCTCGCTCTCTCACTGGCCGTCACACAATTGTTGTACAGATGTGCGTGTGTGTGTTGTTATTGTTGTTACTTCACTTATAAACCGAAACCAAACATTAAAGGAAATCAAAGGAGACAGAGAGCATGCGAGTTGCAGAGAGCTGGGGAGAGAGCACTGAGATTACTGGCTGGAGCTGTGTCAAATAAACGCGACGAGACGCCAATTGAAATTTATTTTTCGTTTTTTTGCTTGTGTTATTACAACACTCTGCTGCTACCACTCTGCTTTATCAATTTTATTTTAAACAATAAATTGTTGTTATTTTGCTGCTCTTTTTGCTCACACACTTTTGTTATTGTTTTTTGGGCTTAGTTTTCTACTGTAAAAGAAGAATAACAGTATATTTTTGTATTTTATTTCTTTTTTCACTTCAATTTGTTATATTCAAATTCGAACAGACAGACTTATATTTTTTTCTTTCTTGTAACAAAAGAAGAACACGTTGGGGGTAGAACGAACTAGTTGTTTCGTTTCGTTTTATTTTATTCTTTTTTCATTGTTATTCTGGGATGAGAGGAGAGACAACTTCTTTTCTTGCTATTTTTTTCTCTACAAATTTTGCGTACACTTTAGCAGAAAAGAAACATGCAGCACACACGAAAAAAAGAAGAAAAATACACTTAAATTTACAAACGACTATTAGTTTAGGTTTTTTTCTGTTTCAAACAAAGACACAATCGTACATACGCACACACACTAAACACATAGATATATAGACGTTATATATGTATGTAATAATATATTTATATATAAAAATTTCTTAAATTGTGTGTTTTTCTTTCTTAATTTTCTCCCTTTAGAGATATGGGATGTGCACTATTATAATTACAGGTTAATTTGTAATATATTTCGTTTTTACACTCGTTATTTTCATCGATGCATTTTCCTTTTCCGGATTTTATTTATTTGTTTAGTTATTTACACACTAAACATAAATGATTCTGTTTGTTTGCATTTAGAACACTTGCTTTGCTATGTTGGAGTTGGAGCTGCTAGTTGTTCTCTCTTGTTTTATATTCTATTTTTCTTTGCTTCTGCTTTGTGTGTAAAGTTGATGGTCGGTTGTTGCGATACCTCCACGCTAGCGTTATATCTACCGACTTAACGACTTCACGCCGAAACAATCACTGAATCACTGCCTTCAAAATCTGTGTAATAACGTCGTTATCATTTTACAGTGATTTGCATTATACGTTGTTATCATTTTTGCATGAATTGTAAATTAGTGGACATGTGTCGTAACGTAACAAAAATAGACGGAAATGTTTTTATATGCGGGCGTTTTTACACGAGACGTGTTTTCTAATAAATCGTAATTTAAGTTGTTGGTTTATGTTGTCATTTCCAAAGCCTATATAGAGAAAACTTATGTTTAACGTCAATTTTTTTGCCGAGGCGAAAACTAATTCTTCGCCTTTAAATAAAAACACATCCAAAACACAACACAATTTATAATATGTAAGATAATTTACTTGAAAATCTTTTTTAAACTCTTAAAATAGTCCAAATGTGCTTCACAAAGACGATATGAATTGAAAATGAATTGAATGTTGAAAAAATATTAATATTTTCGTTTTGACGTCTAACATAATTTTTTATGTATGTATATGTTTCAAAATATGATTTGACAGCAAACTTTATACTCAGCTGTGCTTACTGGCCGACCTTATATAGGCCTTGGTCATTTCCTTTGTGTGTAGGACAAATAAATAAAAATTTCAGTAGATTTTAATTGTCAACCCCATTACATGTATGCCAAGTAAATCCTCATGCAAATGCAATTTAAAACTATTGCAATATGTTGTTGTTGAAAGGACCGTGTTTACATTGTTGTTGAAAGGACCGTGTTTACATATATATTTGAAGATATAAAAGAGAAGAAAAATAATTCACAAAAAATGTTTGTTATTGTTTTGTTGTTGTTTATTGCAATTAAAGAAAAGTCATTATTTTTGATGGCGGGCATGATAACTCCCCACTGGAACATCGGAATCCGAAAATTCCAACGGGTTTAGAAAGAGCACATGTCTGTCTCTCGTATGAACTAGGATTATTGACTTCGCTTTAAAATTAACAAAACGGCGGACCTTTGAAAAAATATTTTTGGAAAATCGCCGATCTTTTACCAAAAACCAAGTTAAAAAATAAGGAAGATCTTCACCGATTGGCTTTATCCTAGTTCATACGATAGCTATACACTCACAGAGAAACGTGTAAAAATTTGGAATCGATTGGGTCATTAGATTTTGAGTTATCGTGCCCGCTATTCAAAAAAGAGAAAAACGCGTTTAAAGTTTGAGAAGCCTTTTAGCCTTCACGTGATGATGATACAATAAATCGGCTATATCTTCAAGAGTTCTTGAGATTTTGTAGGGACATTCTTGAAATAGTGTAGATTCTAATTAAATCAAAAAAAAAAAATGACCCCGAGAATGAGGGGTTCCTTAATCGTCGTTTAGGATGAACGGCATTTACATTAGAGGTTTTTACCGGCTTAACCTACTTTATGAGGATTTATTTGACATGTATACAATGACAATTGAACAGAGCTCCGATTTGCTCGATTTTACTCGCGAGTGAAAAATACTCCCGAGTGGGAGTACGAGAAGAGTACGAGTTTTTTAAGGAGTATACTCTTCACTCTTTTATTTTGTTTGGGAGTGCTCGCGAGTACTCCTTATTGAAGAAAAAGAGTTCGAAAACGTTCGAAATAGAGTAAGAGTTCACTCTAAGAGTGAAATCGAGTGGACAATTAAATTTGATTTTTTGGTTGTTTGTATGTGCGTAGTAGCAAACTGTTAATGTTGTTGATCCTTTGTGTGATGTGGGGAGATAGATCATATACATCATTACACATGTGACGAGTTACAAACCAAACATCACAAAACAAACAAAGAACACAAACAACATCAAACGGAACAACGGTATCAAAAAAAAAAAATAAATAAATAATAATAAAAGAGTACTCGACAAGAGTGGAATCTGCTCGATTTCGAGCGAATTTCACTCCCACTCGAATATGAGCGAAGCACTTGCGCTCTTATTTGAGTGGAAGAGAAAAAAAGAGTATACTCGTTTTACTTTTTCTACTCGCAGGAGTACTCCCGCTCGAATTCGAGCAAGTTTCACTCTTTACTCGAATTCGAGCGAGCATTTCGGAGCTCTGCAATTGAAACTCACTGGTTAACGAAATCCGGTACAATGTAAACGTACTATTATAAATTATTGTCAGTTAAATGACAATTTACGTTAAACATGTCGATGTCTTTTGTTTGAAGAGAAGAACTAATACGTTTTTTGTTCTTACTACTATTATAAAAATTTGGGAATTGATTACATAATGGTATAGTAATTTACACTCACAATATAATTCACATTTCCCAGTTGCCAAAATTTTATTAATAGTGGTGACCATAATTACGATTTTCTGAAAAATATAAAATACGATTAAGTCTTCTCGTAAAGGACCATTATGTCTTCTCATAGAAGATCACTAGGTCTTTTCATGGAAGACCAGTAGTTCTTAAGAACATTTAGTATTTCTTTTTTTCTATTTCAAATTCGAACACAATTTGTCTTTAATTGGACTATATATAGACCAATCATATATATTAATAATTTTATTTAATTATTGCATAGACGATTTATATAAATTTGTAACTAAATACAAAGCATTTTGTTTTTATTTTCAGACCCAAACACATACATAATTTTTTTCAGTTTTTCTTAAATATTTAGAAACAAAACAAATACCAATTTCACAAAACATTGCATTTGGATGGGTGTGGGATTCCTCCAATTACTTACAATTATAAAAGAAATCTTAAAAGGAATTAATATTTTGTTTTTTATAACATATATATTGAAACAAAATAGATAGATTGCAAAAATGGAATTATTGTTGTTGTGTGGAGTTACCATTCCATGTGGCATTTTCATCATCCGAATCCTTACGATTATCGGCAAGGCGATGTACATTCGAACCGGAAACATAACGGCGATAGGCTTGAGATGAGGATGATGGCGGTGAATCGGAGGGACCACCACTGCTGGTGTTTCTGTTATTGCCACTATCAGAAACAGAGTTTCCACCACCTACAAATCGATCCAGATTACGACGTTTAGCACTGTCAAAAAGATAAAAAAAAAAATTATTAAAACCATGAAAGATCGATACTATAACATGCAAACGTTAAGATTATCCAAAACAAGGTTGATTTCTTTCAGCAGTCCAATTCAGCTTATCTGAAAGTGTTTATAACCAATTGGCTATAAATTGAAATGTTGAATTAAGATAACAAATTCGATGTTGTTCTTTGAGAACAAAGGCGTTTAACATTTTTGGGATCACCAAATGTACTAGGTATCTTGATATCGTTGTTAATGTTGTTGGCATACATCAGCTTACATTTTATAGTAGCATACATTCAATAATGCAGGAAAAAAATACATCTGCAGTTTTGAACAAATAGCGGGAATTACGGCTCATGATATGATTTGATTTGTTTATTCGTCGCCATAAATCAAACCAAGCTTTGGCTTAATATGATTATTATTTTCTTATAGATCCTATTTATCAGCAGAACCATTGTACGATTTAATTTACTATTATTAAATCAACAAAACCTAATATTTTTTTACTTACATATCATCTTGAACACCACGTTCTTCATTGGCTCGTTTCTGTGCTCCTGTGCCTTGGGCATTATTATTGTTATTACTACCTGTCATCCAATTCTTAGCCGCATTGAATAACGAAAATACCGGATTCAATATTGACATAACAATCATATAGAATATATTAAAGATGCCGCCTTGTTTGGCTATCATGGCACTGGGACCAGTGGCTTCTTTGCCTATGATTAAAATAACTGCACTTGGTATCAGTTCGAGATCGATCATTGTCTTGGAATAGTGCTCTGGTGTGAATTCTCGTTTGGGGTAAGTCGTGGCCAAGGTAAACTCTTTAATGCCAGTGCCGGGCAGCAGTTCATTTTTCACATAATCACGTATTTCCGACAATGTTGTGGAACATTTGAAATTTTTAGTCTTTGAATCTCCGCTGGCGAAACGGAATTGTAAACGTGTTTCATCCGAAGCTGCAGGTTGTGGTGCTTTACTATTTTGCTGTGCAGTTGAATTGGTTGCAGCAGCAGATGCTTGTGATGTTGACGCTTGATTATTGCTGTCATTGCCAAATTTATGAGCTCGTTCAGCCTTGTCGGCAGCAATTTGGGCAAGAATTCGTTCTCGAGCCGCCTGTTCTTCGAGGCGATCACGTTTTATGCTATCCTTCAGGTCTTTAAGTTCCTGGTCCCTTTGCCAGGCTCGCAAATTTTGCATATCTTTGCCCTGTTTGCGACGTTCCAGTTCACGCTCCTTCTCCAGACGTTTCTCTTCTTCAATGCGTTCACGTCTTTTTTGTTCCAAGATCTTTCTGGCTTCAGCCAATTTTTCTTCCTTCTCCTTTTCCGATAGTTTGGCAGTATCTTCTGCAGATTTCTTTTCCACTGTTGCTTCTGTCGGGCCAGATGCTATTGCTTCCTTGGGTTTTTTATAACAAACACCACCTTCACACACAACTTCCGTCGAGTTGTCGACCGATTTTGTGTCGATTTCCTTAGGTTCGTGGGTCTTCCCCTCAGATTTTTGTTCGCCTGACGATGTTGCTGCCACAGTTGGCTGAACACTGGTGCTAGCCTTTGCTTCTTGATTTATAAATGCTTGGCTCATTGCTGCCCCACTGGATGTCTTCGGTGACTTGCCTGCAAGTTCTAATACCTTGAATATTTTCGATTCCAGTTCCTCGACACTTGCCACTACACCAGTTGTAATGTCAAGAGGTGTTCCCGTTTTACCAATGAAAAATATCGAAGGCACTGGAACAATTTGGTAAATGGCTGCGAATTGCATGTAGGTTTCACTTTGTGATTCAATTTTAATTGCCACAAAGTCATCCGATTGCAATTTATCCTTAATTTTAGGATCATCAATGAATTTCGACAACTTGGCCGAATTTTCATCTTTGCCTAGAGATAATTAAAAAAAAAAAAAGAATAAAAATATGAATACATTGGGATTTGCATAAATAACGAAATGACGTGTTCGCTTGATGGTATTTTCCATTGCACTCACCCTCAACGTAAACGACAAATATTGCATTTTGAGTTTTGGATTTGGCCACAGCCTCGGCTATATTACCACTGTACCAATTCATGTTTAATTTTCTAATTATTTCCTTTACTTTCTCGTACAAATGAATTTGTTTTCGATTGTGTCTTCCGAAAGAAACTTTTTAACACGACAACAAAACAGTCACTGCAGAAAAGAAATATTGAAAAACGTTCCACCTTTACGAATGGGATGGGATAAGACAAAATGCCCGGTAAAGAAGAAGTCAAAAAAGAAGACGGAAAGTTACGAATGAGGTGGGATGGAGACTAAAAAGGAGTTGGATTGTTTACGAATGAGGTTTAAGGAAAGGATGAGAGTAGCAAGGGTAGCTCACATTCATCAGTTTGCAAATTACAACCGTGTACTGTGGTGAAAACAAACGAGACGAGAACCAACTAAACAGCTGTTTTGCAGAAGGAACTGACATTCACTGCGATGTGATAACATTTACCCCAAAATCTAAAGGTGATGGGTTATTCATAACGTGAAAAGTTAACTATTTCATGGTTTAAACTCGGAATTGGACTTATTTTCAGTTAAAAATCTTACAATGACGAAAATGGACCGCTTAACTATTCCACAAAGCATAACAATTATCAAAACCAACTATAAAAATGGATGGTGATCCACAGCCATATACTGGCTTTAGTCGTCCAAAATACGCAAAATTTCAATATGCAAAATTTTGAAGAAATTTGAAAAAAAAATAATTTTAGTATGTTTATTAAAAGTTATTTTAACATTGTACATTGAAAATATCTTTCTTTTTTGCAATTATTTGGGCAGTATTAAACCCCATTTTTCTTTCAATTAACTTTTATAACCAAGTTAGATATACTGATAACTTACAAAAATATTGCCAAGTATTTATTTTACAGCCCCGCTTTATTTATTTCACTAGCATGTGCCCGCTACTTCGTTATTTAAAACTTATGTTCTCCTATAGTACGTATTTCCAAAACTATCTCAATATCTCAACACTACACACAAATTCTGACTGGATCAGAAATCTAAATTTAGTATAATTTATTATCCTTTGTAAGTATTACTTATTCCCAAAAAATGCAAATTTCAAATATAGGTTCACCCAAATCCAAATTTAGTACCAGTTAGTACCATTGTCAATCATATGTACGTTTCCAAAACTTCCCACATACCCCAATCTTTTAATTTCAAATTTCAGGACTCCAGCTCTGTCGTTCACCTAAATCCAAATTGTATTAAATTTGGTACCGTTTAGTACACATAAGTACAAATTTCTATTACTACCTACATCATCCAATGCAAATCATCTTATCCAATTTAAGAATTCCAGCTCTATCGGTTCACCCACAATTTAAATTGTACCAAATTTAGTACATATTAGTACTAATTTCCAAAATTACACACACATACTAATCTTACTTTCAAATTTTAGAATTCAAGCTATGTTGGTTCACCTAAATCTAAATTGTATCAAATTTAGTACGATTTAGTACCCATAACTACCAATTTCTAAAAATACACACATTCCCCAATCCTACACTTCGACAGTAATTTTAATTCCAAATTTCGGGATTTCAGCTCTATCGGATCATCTAAATCCATATAGTATCCAATTTAGTAACCTTAAACACAAATTCCCATTACTACCTACATCATACAATCTAATAAAAATCGCATTTCCCAATTTTAGGATTCCAGACTATTTAGTATCCATAACTACAAATTTCCAAAACTACACCCATTCCCCAATCCTACACTTCAATATTAATTTTATTTCCAAATTTCAGGATGCCAAGTCTATCGGATCACTTAAGTCCAAATTGTATTAAATTTAGCATCATTTTGTACTCATAAGTACAAATTCCCATTACTACCTACATCATACAATCTAATATAAATAGCATTTCCCAATTTCAAGATTCCAGATTATTTAGTACCCATAACGACAAATTTCCAAAACTACACACATTCCCCAATCGTACACTTCAACAAGTAATTTGAATTCCAGATTTAAGGATTCCAGCACCATCGGATAACCTAAATCCAAATTACAACCAACATCATACAATCCAATAAAAATCTTATTTCTGAATTTCAGGATTCCAGAACTAATGGTTTACATTAAATCCAAATTGTACCACATTTTGAACACAAAAGTACGAATTTCCAAACTATTTACAAACCTCAAATCTACACAGCAGAGTAATATTATTTCCAAATATTTAGTATTTCAGCTCTATATGTTCACTTTAATCAGATCAAATTTAGTACTTTTCGTACACATAAGTACAATTTTCCAAAACTCCATACATATATCAATCCAAACACCCCAACAGGAATCCTAACTCCATATTTTAGAATTATACCTCTTTCGGTTCTTCCAAAATTCAAATTTAGTACCATTTAGTACACATAGTAATGGAAGTCAGCCGTGCGTACACACCCCTGTTATTACCGTTTGTTTTCTGTGTAATACTCACACACACACATACATCCACAAATGCACAGATGCAATCTCGAATAAAACACCATTTCTTTTACAAATAAATTGTCATTGTAAATTTTATTTTTATTTCATTGTTTTGTATGTAAATTTATTTTATTTCTGCAGGGCTAGGTTTAGCTTTGAACATTTCATCATCAATTATTGTAAAAATGATTTCAATATTTGTTTTCCGTTTTGCAATAAAATAAAAATACCATGTTTAATAATAATCAGTATCTTCTAATTGCTAATTGCACACATACATATTTATGTACATGCTTCTATCGGAGTGACACAGGCCAGCAAGGAAATCATTAGAAACTCTTTGGCCAATTGCTTCTACTGGACCAATACACCATCTAAATTTACTAGGCGCCTAACGCGTACTACCATATTTCTAATGTTTTTGGGTTTGGTAGTTTCCTCCTTGCAAGTTGTCGGTCTGCTGATTATAGCTGCCAAAAAAATCAATTACATTAAAAAAAAAAAAACATTAATCATTAATGATTTATAGGCACATACCCATTTGACGCAGTTCCTCGTCGTTGTAACGTTGGAGACGTACCGTGCAACGTTTCATGGAAACTTGCTCACGCACTTCGTCCAGAGACTCATTATTGCGTTGATTAGTACGCTTTATCCTTATCGATATATTCTTTAGTTTGGGTGAATCCATTTTGTAGAGATTTCCTTTTGAATCTAATACGAACGAAGTTTCTTTGGAGGAGTTATTAGTGGTTTGTTTTCAATCTAAAATGGAGTAAAGACGCTTGTATGTTTTTATTTATCACTGACAGTACGAAGTCACAAATGTTATTGAACGGCGTTTAATGGTGAAATAAAAATGAATGTAGATGCGCGTAAGCAAAATGAGAGCGTATTTTACGTTGCTAAACTATAGTTCCGTTCCAGAACCTAAAAGAATCTACTAATTTTACAAATTTTGCAACTTTTTACTCGAAACCCGTTCCTGAACCCACAAAACTGGTAAAACATTGAAGTTGAAATTTAAGAGAGCACAATACAAAATGGCGTTCTCTTTGTCAGTAGTCACACGATCAAAATTTCATGACAAATTTTCTTCTCAATTTCTTTAAAAATTTCATTGTTGTTTAGACACGCAAATAACTCTTGCATCAAATTTATGAATTTTCTAATTCTTCCCTACACTCATGTTCTCGTTTGACCATTATTCATGAAAATTTAAAAATGGAATTAAAATAAAAAACTTATACGGCATTTACATTAGAACTTTTTACCGGGTTAACCTACTTTACGACGATTTATTTGACATATATTCAAAGGAATTGAAAATTTAAACCCACTGGATTAACCAAATCCGGCCCAATGTAAACGACCTTTTGATTGCAATGAAGACATATTATGTGGTTTTTGTAATCTGAGAGAAATGTTTGAAATGTTTCCCTTTTACTAGCTTTACTATTAAAAAAGTAATGGCGCAATCCATATACCAGAACTTTGTGGCTCACAGACGTAACCTGAGAAATTGTTTATGGAAATCGAGTGTCAAATGAGAATTAATTTAATTTAACTCCTCATTTGGAACATACATATTAGCTCCGTTCACGTACTCTTTGATAGCGAAGCTGCTTAATGAGCGTTGTTCTAATGATTTTATTTATAGAGAGAGGAAAATTATTCCGTTAGCTATTTACGCCCTCAGTTCAAGAAGTTTTTATGTAGTCTTGCTGATTACTACGGCAACATGCTTAAAGACATTTTATCGTTCAGCGATTGGTATTTTACAATAGCAAATATATAGCCCAAAATTCAACCTTTTTATTTTAGTTTATGTTCATTAGTTTTTAAGTTATTTATAAGTTGTTTTATTTATTTTTTGTTTAATTTTGTAAATACGACTCTACAAAAAATGTCAAGTGTCGGGAGCAAACACTGTTCTTCAAATTGTTACATAAATTGTAAAATTATTTTACTACAAATACGACAAGCACCTTTTTGAGTAAAAGGACCTTGTCGTATGCCTAATAAAATTTGATGTATTTGCTTTTACTCACTGCTCACGTTTGATCTTTTCTTGCTCAGTTTGAACTTGAAAATTGAAGTTGGATGAGATTGTTCTCATTTTCTCATAAAAATAAGTTTTTGCTTACTTTTGCAAGCTCTTGCTTAACTTTTGTTGAGCATGCCTCTTAGTTGACTCGCGTACACTAAAAAAGAATCATGGCTGAATATTTTATATCACAAATAAAACAGCGTAAGAAAAATTTAGCAAGTGAGGATAAAAAATTATACAGGCTTCTTATCTTAATTATTATTTTTTTATATAATTGATAATAAAATGATAAATACATAAATTTGATGGTAGCAGCATTTGCTGGTTAGCGAATTATTTTTTGAGGAGTCAGAAGAAAGGCGTGGTGGTGCCAGCAACTCAGCAACAACTGGATAGCACAGAGCTATGTCTTTCAATTGAACCTAAAAAATATGTCTAAAAAGTTGGCAGCATGTTAATCCTTTTGTTATTGATTTTTTGGGTTGCAAATTTTATGATTTTATTAAACTGAGAATGTTGATCCTTTTTTACAAATGTTTCAAGAAACAGATACCACTGTTCTTTGTAAATCTGTTTATTCTTACAAGATCGCAAAGAAATCCTCAAATTCGAATTCCCTTACTAACTTCTTCTTAAACGATCGTTCCTTGCCCGGGTTACTCGAGTATATAAAATATTACCAGTACCCTTAAAAACATTCAATCATTCATTAGCTTGGTTTAAAAGTAAAATGTTAGAGTATCTTATTTCCAATTACTCATGATTATATCAACTTAATCAAATTTTATAAATTATTATTGCCCAATATTGCTCACTTATTTTATTTATTTTTTTTTTCAATGAAGAATTTATAAATCATTACGTTGTATATATTTATAAATTGGAGTAGTTCAAATTCAATTCAATTTTTTAATATACGTATGTATGTTTAATTTTTTGTGTATTAACAACCATTCCATTTCTACTGGAGTTAATCAAATTTTTTAATCATAACCTATAATAATAAAAAAAACTTTTTTTTTGTAATTTGATCGGTATAATATTCTTTAGTAGTCCAATATCCCTTACTTGATTAATTGCTTACTTGACTCAACTCATCGCTATTGCTCGGTTTTATGCATGAGAACCAATAGCTCTGTCTGTTTACTCGATATTTGGTAACAATTGTTACCAAATGTTCGTCCTCTGTTTGTGGTTTATTTTGGCGCAAATCAAATGTTTTCTTGAATTAGCTGTTTATTTGCTAAATCTTACTAAATGTTGTCTGTCTACTTTTCTCAGTATTATCGCAAAAGAAAGTAAAGTAAAAAATCAATCAAAAACGTCCAGTGTAAACATCATCAAAAGTTAACCACACATCGCAACTTTTGCCGCCGTTATTATAAACCTTCGTGCTGCCTTGTCTTCTGAAACAACAGCTGTTCACCGTTTTTGGTCGTTTGTCCTTCGTTTGTTTTCAATTCATTCGTAAACACTGAATTGTCGTCAGCTCGTTTACTTTCACCTCAGTTTACAGGGATGTCATTTGCAAACTATGAATGTGAGCTACCCTTAAAGCCGACAAAGCAAGTCCACCAAACAGCGAAACTTTTGCCGCCGTTGTTGCATGTTTTTGTGCAGCTTTGTCTTCTGAAATCAAAGTCATCTTCTATTTGCAAATTTGTTGTTTATATTTCCCAATTCGCGAATAATCTTTTGAATTTATTTAAAACAGCTTCTGACAATTATAACGAAACAATGGGCGATGTACAAACGTTAATGGATATGGGCTTCCCCAAAGAAAGAGCGGAATACGCATTAAAGGTTACCAGCAATAAAGGTGTTGAACCGGCTATGGAATGGTTGTTAGCTCATGTCGATGAACCAATTCCGCAGCAACCTGCTGCCGAGGAATCACCCAGCACCTCAAATACCGAGAAAGCTGCTGCTGGCGAAGCAAAATCACTTAAATGTGACGACTGCGGTAAACTGTGTAAAGATCAGGGTGAGGTGGAATTTCATGCTGCCAAGACGGGTCATAGCAATTTTTCGGAATCTACCGAGGAAAAGAAACCCTTAACAGAGGAGGAGAAAAAACAACAACTGGCTCTGATTGAAGAAAAACTCAGGCAAAAACGTTTAGAGCGGGAAGAGCGCGAAAAGCAAGATGCTCTAGAACGTGAACGTAATCGCATTAAATCGGGCAAGGACATGTCTGAAGCTCGTAGGCGTGCCGAGGAATTGGAAATGAAAAAGATAATTGAACAGCGTAAACGTGAGAAAGCCGAAGAAAAGGCAGCACGCGAACGTGTAAAGGCTCAAATAGAGGCTGATAAAGCCAGACGCAAAGCCAGTCAGACATCACCCACTGCCGAAACAACACCGGTTGCTTCATCGTCGGTGTCGTCCACCACAACCACTGCTGATGTTAAATCTCCTCCAAAGGAATACAAGGAAACCCGAATTCAAATACGTCTCCAAGATGGTTCTACTCTAACGGAAACATTTAACGTTAACGAACAACTATCCGCTGTACGTGTGTTCATACAAATGAAGACCGGTAACGAAACGCCATTTGGTCTAATGACAACATTTCCTCGCAAAGTTTTTGACTTTGATGACTTTGAGAAACCCTTAAGCGCCCTGGGTCTGGTACCATCGGCCGTTCTCATAATGACCAAAGTCAATGTTTGAACAACCACAACAACAATATGTTCCGTACTGCAAGAATTTACTAGATTTTATTATTTTTGTCGATATCATAAATGAAGTTTGTTATCGTAGTAAAGAATAGTAGATTCTTGCAGTACGGGAACAGACCAATGATGTAGTCGTCGTTGTGCATTTGGATCGAAACGATGCCAACCACATTAATAACGAATAAAGTCATATTTAATCACTCTTTTTTGGTAATGCTCGGAAAATTTTTTATCCATATTTGTATATTTATTTCAATACAGCAAAGTGTCCAGGGATTTGAGTTGTTTTTTTGAATAAACCGTTTGATACCAACAAATAAAATGACCTTTTAATAAATATGATAAACCGCTTTGCTATGTTGGTTTATTTTCGGGTTTTCAAATTTAAAATTTGGTAACATATTTTTTGATTGTACAGCCGCAGAATTGTGATGACTAAATTACGAAGAAGCAAATGGTTTAAGTTACCATGAAAAAATATGATGATATGAAAAAAATATTTAACGAACATGATTAAATCATTTTAAGTTTACCTATGATAAATTGTTCTGAAACTCATTTCAGGTCGGTATTACCTCCATAATCACGGAGATCCGAGATATGAGTCTTTAATTTTCGTAATATGCATTTTTTCGTTAAATTTTTCTAGTTTTTGAGTGCGGGACAAATTGCTGAAAAATTTGAACTTATCGTTTATAAAAATATTTTTTTAAAATATTTTTTTAAAAATTTTAAGATTTCTAATGTAGATGCGGAACGTTTGGACTGAACGTACTATTCTTTCACAAAAGGTACGAATTTACATGAATGTACCAGATTTTTTTTATTATTCTTAATTACATTTATACTTAAATTATAAGATGTATTATCATTTGATGTAAAATTGAAAAGTACCTTTTCGTACTTCTTATTTCTATCTGCGGCAATTTTTGCCAACCGTTCTATCAATTTACCAATGAGAGAGTGAAAAAAAAAACTCGCATGATGCATGACCAAGATTCGTAGTGTAAAGTAGGCCCTTCACCTTAAAACAACAGCTGATCGTTTTACAAACATCTGTTTAGGTGGCATTCGTCTTCTTGGCTTTTATCCCAGTTTACAGGGTTGTAATTTCCAAACTGATGAATGTGAGCTACCCTTGCTACTCTCATCCTTTCCTTAAACCTCATTCGTAAACAATCTTTTAGTCTCCATCCCACCTCATTCGTAACTTTCCGTCTTCTTTTTTGACTTCTTCTTTACCGGGCATTTTGTCTTATCCCATCCCATTCGTAAAGGTGGAACGTTTTTCAATATTTCTTTTCTGCAGTGACTGTTTTGTTGTTTACATTTTCGCCGGCCAAAAAGTTTGCAAAAATAACAAAAATAATATAAATATTTAAATCTGAAAGGATTTTTTCCGATCTACGCAGTAATTAAAGCATAAAATGCATTTTGAAGAACTGGAGGCATTGGATCCTCGAAATCCAACGGTGGCAAGGATTGAGATGCCGACACCACACAAAGTCTCTGTGTTGATATTAGTTCAACAGTATATAAAGGTAGGTGCAAGGACATTATAGATAGTCTTATCGGTATAGATTTTTTATATATTTTTGTCACTGACTATATCTCCATTATCTAGTACAATTTTGAACTTGATTTTTTATTGAGATTGACTTAAATCATTTCATATTTAGATATAGCTCCCACTTATCCGATATTCCTTTTATCCTGCCCAGCTTGGAACTAATTGTTTTCCATCCGATATCACACTTATTTACTTTTAAAACTTCTTTCCTTTTGTAGGCCAAAAAAGCTGCCACCGACACTGGTCTATTTTATCCCAACAAATATCGGCGGAACTTTTGCATGTTGCTGTTGAAACTAATACAATATCCCGATATGACCTATAATGATCTGTATCAGTTGTTGTGTTCGCCAAAATTCAAAATAGATCCAGTACATTTGGAGGGCTTTGAAAAGGTAATGACCGACGTCTTCTCGGTGGGCATTGAAACATTATTTGATTTTGCCGAAATGGATAATATTGAAAAAATGTTGGCCGAACAGTTGGGCGTTAGTCAATATAGTTTGATTGGATTGTATATACGGAGAGTTGGAGTGATCCTGGAACGGTTATCATTTCCGGAAATGATGGCACTACATAAAAACATATGTTTGTATTATGAAAAAGGTAAATTTGTCCCACAATATTTTAGGGGACTCCAGACATTAATTCGTTCTAATTTTTGGTATTATATAGGTGTACGATCACTAACATTGGGACCACGTAAACCACATTGTGGTCTACCCTCTGCAACAAGTACCACGGCAACCAATATTACAGATGACGATGAAAATACCATAGAAGAATCTGTATTGGACACCGAGACGGTTCATCAAGATCGTAATCCACACAGCAAATGGTCACCCAAGCAAGCCCATTTATTTGTCAGCCAACAATGTAATCTCTTGGAGAAAAATGAATTACGAGCTCTACCACCAATTGAAATGCAAACAAAACTAAATGAAATCATACAGGATAATCCTCTGAATGCCAAGGCATACTTTTTGGGCTATATGAATCAGTTGCGATTGCGTGATGTATTTGGTGCATTGGATGCTTTACATCGATCCTTTGATCGCAGCCCCAATATGATAACACAAAATGATCAAAAAGGTTTTCAATATTTCAGTGTAAATCTAGCCATTTTACATGCCACATTCAATCACAAGAAGGAGGCGTTAAATGCCCTCAAAGAATGCATCATGTTAGCTCAGGAATGTGGCGACAAACGTTGTCTCGATTTGGCTAATTCATGGTATTGTCTATTGAATAGCAGTCGTATAGGGCCATTTGAAAAGAGCCTTCCAGACATTCAAGACCCAGGACTCATTCAAAGCCTGTCGTTGGCCATTGAGTTTGTGGTGGCATTTGGGGCCAAATGTGGTTTCTTACCATTGGATTTGTTTGAACTATTGCTAAAGAGTGATGAGTTGAATAACAAAAATACTCTGCTAGAACATGTTTCAGACTCATTGGCCTTACGTTCAACACTGTGGGTTCTCTATGGACGCTATGAAATGTCAGCTTTATACTCACAGTTATTATTGAATCTCAAGAAAACATGGGTCTTTGGCGATGTTAGTAACTCGGAGAGTGTTAGTAAGGTGCTTGCCAACCTTGCTTTGTGGTTTAATGCACAGGGAGAACATCAGCTAAGTGCTGTATTGCTATACCATGCGCGTACCAGATTCCCCCGTCATCCCTTTGCCGCTGATTGGATGACCAGTGAATGTCATATTTCCATACAACAGGCGATCTATCGTGGCCGCTGGCAGGATGCTTTACGTTGGTGCTGTCAATTATATTTGCTGGACAAACATGATGGCAACATACAAAGGGCTATTGTATATATTTCGAAAAGTTACAACAACACGGCGCGTAAGATTTTACAACATTTACTGCAAGACAACGAACTCGATGCGCTGCGACAAGTTCGTGTCCTCACTCTTTTGGCCTGTAATAGCCTGAATGAAAACAATGTTTCATCGGATACTATTGACTTGCTAATGCGGGCATCTGTGATATCAGAATCATCGTATATGCAATACGAACATGCTATGGTCGATGTAATAATGGCTCAAGTTCTATTGCAAATGGGCTTGCCCCAAAAAGCCCTGCAAGCTTTACGAAATTCCATTGAAACAATTTACACCAACGGAGGTATTTATGATCGTGCAAAAACTGATTTTATTTTTGCCCGTTGTCAAGTTGCTGCTGGTCGAGATCGTGAACAACAACATAAACATCTCTTGAAATCTTTGCCCGTTTTGGAAAGAGCCATTGAATCGTTTCGTAAATTGGAGGCACATGCTAAGGTATTGGATGTTTTAGTTTATATATCGAAGACATTTAATACGTTCGGTTTTATTGCCGAACGTAATAAGTATGCGTGTAAATTTAAACAATACTATACGGAGAATCCTGTGCCGCGTGAATATTTAGGCATGGCATATTGAAGTTGAAATAAATGTTATGATTTAAAGAAAACATAGGTTTTAAATTCATTGGAATAGGTTTAAATATTGACGACTGAATTTGTAAGATATCTAGATATTTATCTATATCACTACTTTTTCTGGAAGTAATCTACAGTTATATAATGTAAAGTTTTTTCCTGAACAAGAACCATAAAAATAGTATGTTCAACTATTTTTATGGTCTTCTTAAACTGGTCTTAGATAACCTCCAAATCAGAGTCAGTGAATCGACATAAAATAAGTTCCGACTACATCCAATCTCTTAATAGACCTCGGTATATTCAATAATTCTTTTTTAGGGTTATTTTACAAGAGTTTCCAGGTAGTTTTGTGTAAGAGGTCACACAAAACTACAGACATCAAAAGTGGTCTTCCATAAAAGTTTAGATTTTAAGAAGAAAAAAAATGACTTGTTATTAATTCCATTGGCCGTTAATATTCTTTGGCGCTAATTCGTTATCTTAATTCCCATGGGCTGTGGGTAATTTTAAAAGAGAAACAAAGATATCTTAAAACATTTAAAAATTAAAAAATAGACTCATAACTCTGGTGTCGCATAGCACACCAGTTCTAACTGATTCTGATTCTTCTAATTCCTTTTCCAATCCCTACAGTATCAGTATCGGATATGTCATCCAGATATCCGAAAGAAAATAGGAAGGCAAGACTGCAGATTTTGTAGATCATGGAATAACAACTCCAGCGTCGAATGTAGACAAGCCATTGCTTCCAAAGGTAGACAGCAATTGAGGAAGATGTTGATATAAATTTATATTGATCTGTAATTTATATTGGTCTGTCTGTAATGTCTTTGTTACCATTAACCAATTTTAAAAAATTAAGGGAATGGGTCTCTAAAGAGACTCGTACAAAAGCGGTCATTACACAGACTATTAAATAAAACAGAATGATGAGATATATATTAGCATATTTTACCATCTACGAGGGCAGTTCGGAAAGTTCTTAGCCTAGAACAAAAAGGGCGGTATAAACAGATAAAAAAGTTAAGTGTATTGGAAACTTCCATCTCTGTCAAAAAAGACGCGTCCGCAATGTTTTACAATAGAAAAATAAGAAATGCGTGCCTTCAGTTTAAAAAAATTGCGGATGCATATTTTTTGAACGCCTGTTTCTATATGACGAATTTGAAACAAAGTCGGAACAAAATTGTGTGAATGTGCCCACGAATTCGAAAAATTTCGTTGGAATTTCTTAACGAATTCTAACCCAAATAATTCAGATGGCAAAAGGGACTTTTTGTGGGAATTTTCGAGTTTGTGTTCAAATTTGGACAAAACTCTAAAGGAACATTCGAAACAGAAGACAGAAGATTTTCGGATACTTTTTCAGAATTTCTAAAAATCAGATGTAAATTATCAGATGGTTGACCCGAAATTCAAAAAAAAAAAAAAAAAAAAAAAAACTGAGAATAATTTCGAATGTTTTTTTCGAATATCGTAAAAAAATTCATACATTTATACGGTGATTCGATAGTAATTATGAAAATAAAAATTTTAATTCGTTATCTTAATTCGGTAGGAGGTTTTTGTTCTTTCTCATATATTTACTTACAAAATGTTAATTTTTCCGAGGTGTTTTTTCTTTTAAATTTTAGAGTAACTTCGGGTAATGTGGACCATGCGTCAAATGTGGACTATCAAAAAAAGAAAATGGTGGTCCACATTACCGGAAGTTACTATAATTTTCAATTTAAAATCGCCTTTTTTATAAACTAAATTTACACTATTAAATTCCTCTTAAGGATATGTGCAGACTACTCGGAAAATAATGGGAAAATGTTAGAGAATTCGGAAAAATCTCTAATTGTTAGTTGGGGAGTTGCAAAAACATACAGCATTTTTGTAGGCGCTGATATGGCTTTAAATTATCTGCAAATATTTAGCTACATAGTTAAACAGATAAAAAGAGTTGGAAATCCAAAACACCCAAGTCGTGTCAAAAATGACAATCTTGAGAAATCAAAACCTGTTTTGAGCGCCAAAATTAATTATTTTAATCTGTAAATACAGTTACACAAATAATTATTTTTATATGGGATTTTCTGATAAGATATCAACATTTGCACTATATGTAAATCTAATACGAACATCTGAAATTTTACGCTAAATATTTTTGAATGTGTTTTCCTCATCGATGTATTTCAATACATACAATAACTCAGGAGATATGGTTATATGTGACTCGTTAAAGACGTGAAATTTACTCGTGCTGAAATAAGCTTTCATGTGAATATCTGATTTCGACGCCGCTGTGTTATAGTAGTCAAGTACCATATTCCACTGGTTATGTTTGCCTTTCCAACGAAGCCAACAATATTTTTACAAATTGTAGTTAAACAATTATGTTTTGATTGCTATATCAGTAGTGCTGAATCCATCACTTGTTATGTTTGTTGATGGATTTCTTGAGTGTATTTTGATTTGCAATATCAATCAAGTTCAAGAATATACATTTTTAAGTGTTTTTATAGCGGCAATGACACTAACTCTTTTCCTGGAAATAACTACAACTTCTTAAGTTCTAGTGTCAAAAAATGTTCGCATGCTGTTGCAATTATCCTTTTTATTTTAAATATTTTTTATTCTCCAAAAAATTGGCATGTACTAATATGAGATGGTACCAGTTCTAACCGCTTTTTTCTAAACACTCGTTCGTCCAGTTCTCAAGGTACAGAAACAATATAAATTTGATGGATTATACTAATAGAAAAATCCCATGTACACGGCATTTCGGCTAATCTAATGTTGGCCTTTTTTGATTATCTTGAAGTCTTGATTTACAAGCTGACAGCCTTAAGTGACCGACCAGTCCAATTGAATGAAAGAAAATCAATATCACTGATACGCCACTTCACGGTAGAATGTGATTATTGTTTGTTGTGTATTTTTCGTGTATCTGTCAAATCAAAATACGTATGTAATTGAAATCCATAACAAAAAAGAGTAACTATAAAAATGCTAGTTAATTCGTGATCATCATTCTGTTCGTACATGTGCTCCTAATAGTGCCAAATGGTGTTAATATATAAATAATCCGTTTTTTGTTCATTGGACACAAAAAAGAGGTAATTTTTAATAATCACTTATTTACTAAGTCTAGACCTTAATCTAAAGTCTTATACAAATTTATTGTATAGTCATCCCGTGAACAAAATTAATCCAGTTTTTTACGTTTCGAAAGTGAAGGTTTCTCAAAAACTTGCTTCATGCCGCCACCACGTTCACTGTGAAATTTCAGATTATTTGCTGTCTCGGCATACCATGGTGAATCGAATTTCGTTGTATCTTGATCAACTAAATGTGTATATTTGGTACGACCACAACGGCCGAAATTTTTCACTTGCATTACTTTGGGAAGGATGGTCTTGTCGAAGTGATCTTCGAGAGTGGCTTGGGCGAAATCACGTTTCAGCACATCGTTTTCTTCATCCAAATAGAAGGCACCACGATGATAGTATTTTTGTAAGAATTTATATTTGCCCTTGACAGCTTTGTTGGTAACAATTTTCGGATTGACACGCAATTCTTGTCGTCGTTCTTCTTCTGTGAGATTTCGCATACGCTCAATTTCGGCCTTTTCGCGTTCGGCACTGAAAAAAAAGAAAAAATGATTAGTGACTAAGTGAAATATCGACAAAGAAATAATCGACCACACGTTTGCCAATGAATTACAATTTTTAATAATTACTTTTTTAAAAATCAAAAGAAACGGCAGAGTTTGGTTACAGCTTTTTTTGAAGTATTTCTACACAAAAATCCGGTTGGCCAATACATATATGCCTTTGTTAAATTTTACGTGTAGATTTTCTATCATGTGTTTTTCTATCAGTTTTATGTGACAGCTCAGTATTATGATATGCATATTTTCTCGAGGAGTATTATCCGCTGACAGTATGAAGTTCCAAACATAAAGATTAATTATACAGAGAACTTTCAAATCTAGCAATCCCCGATAATTTCAGTATTCCTAATATACATATATACATTTCCCAACACTTCGTATGCTTTGGATCATAAAATTCCACGAATTTCTTTTTAAAGTGATCCTGTCATGAAGGTGGAGATGCAATCTGACCCTGTGTGTTTTGAATTCGATTGGAGAATAAATTAAAAAGCTTTGAACTATCACAATCTGAATTACATTTTACACAATAACCTATTAACATGACCCAAAGACCCAACGGCTAATGTAAATATGTCTGTTAAAGGCATGTTAATTTGAATAATTTTTCCCAACAAGATCATAATTAGATTACTCACTTTTCTCTTTCTTCACGATCGCGTTTCATGCGTTTAAGTTCACGTAGTTTCCATGCTTCATATTCCACTTCGTCGTTCTCATCATCTGTGCAAACATCTTCAATTTGTGGTTCAGCGGTATCGTTCTGAAATAAATACATTTTAATTAAGTATGCCTTTTACAAATCACGGCAATGTGATGACCTTACCTTTGTCTTTTCCAAATCTTTTTTGACACTCTCCTCGACCAGACGCAAAGTGTTACGTCTCCTCTCCTTGGCTAAACGCTTGGCCTCAAGTTCCAATTGTTTTTGTTTCTGGGCCTCACGTTCCTTTTCCTGTATTGTGGCACGATCTTTTTTACGCACAAACAAGGGCTTCAAACGTGGCTCATTATCTTCCTCACTCTCAGTTTCCTCCTCATATTCGGAACTCTCGGAATCAGATGATTCAGATTGTTTCTCTTCTTCCTTTTGGAGAATTTCCTCTTCTTTTTGTTGTTGTAACATACGTTGACGTAACTTGAGACGTCTTTGTTCCAATTCCGTTTCACTTACATCTGAATCGGAATCCGATTCGGAAGCCAATGTAATTTTATTGGTGGCTTTTTGCATAGCCTTCTCATCTTCATTTTCTTCTTCTTCCGAATCACTTTCTTCCAGAAGTTCAGGTTCATGGATGTGACGATGTCGTTCCATACGTTCTCTTTCCAGTTCATCTTGTTCAACGGGGCGGGCACGTAAACGTCTCAGACGTGGATCATCGACATCCTCATCATCGTCGTCGTCATTGTTTTCGTGTTTGTCTTCATGGCGTCTACTTCTGCCCTCCCTATCATGTTCCTCATCCTTAGCATCTCCCCTGTGGTGCCTCTTTTCATATTGCTGCCTTCGACGATGTTCCAGGAAATCGTCGGTATCACTTTCCTCAGAACTGGAATTGTATTTGGCATAGTCGGGACGTTTTCCGGATATATAACGTTGGACCTTTACCTTTTGCATAGATATTTCACCTGGAAGTAAAACAGAGTTAACAAAACAATAGACGACCACACCAAATTGTCTGACTTACCTTTTTCATTGCGTACGGCTACAGCACCTGCCGTACTTTGGATGCCCAGTGGTACAGTTGGATTATTCATTGTGCTTGTGATTTGTTGCTTCTTCTATCCACAACAAATTTATTGTTTTTATAAGTTTAATACCTCAGAAAACGATTTTATTGTTTATTTCCCTACGTTTTCTGAACTTTTGTCACAGTGGAAGGAATTAGTTCAAATTAATGATTCTATGTTGGGAATGATCGGAACTATTTCCAAATGATAAGAATTGTAGGAAAATAAAAGAATAGCCGATAAAAAAGTGTATAAAGCGCAAGGCATGGTTTATCTTTCTGTTTACGAATGGGTACAATGAAAAATTTGTATAACTATTATTTGTTTAGAATGAGACAAGGGCGAATGTGATAATCAGCTGATATTGTTAGGGAAGTAAAAGTCGACTTCATAATTTTTATTTGAATAAAATTATGTTTAGATTTACGAAATCCACTCGATTTTAAATCTCAATTTCATAGCGTATATGTCAAAGATAA
This sequence comes from Musca vetustissima, assembly GCF_032173495.1. NCBI lineage: Eukaryota > Metazoa > Arthropoda > Insecta > Diptera > Muscidae > Musca > Musca vetustissima. The sequence goes on from NW_026880276.1 coordinate 290,659, forward strand.
CGTACTGGAATAGTGATTACGATTAAGTGACGTATACACTATAGAAAAGACAATTGAAATCTAATGGATTTATAGTACGTTTATATTGTACCGGATTTATTAAATCCAGTTTATCTAAATTGTCAATTCCATTGAATATATTTTTTAAATAAATCCTTATAGAGGAGGTTAACCCGGCAAAATGTTCTAATGTAAATGCCGTTTTAGTAGTCTAAACGCGCTCTAAGGTAGTATTGGGATATACATTATGGAATTGACATATGAGGGTAGAATTTGTTATGACAAATGAGTTGTGACATAATCATAAATCATATCAATCAGCTGGTCGAACTAACCTATGGAATTCAATGTATAAATCATAAAATAAATTAATTTTTAAATTAAATCGAAAAGTGTTTTGAATTTTCGTTTTTTAGTATGGTTAAGGGAATACGGTTTTGCCTTAATCTTCTAAAATATGCGACGCTTTTTTCTTCATTTTTTTTTAGATGATTGTTAAATATCGGTATATTCATCTGATAAAAGTTTCGACTGTAAAAATAACTAAATATATTGCAGTTACAATACATAAAAATTATCAGTGTTTAAAAGCATGCAATTCACGTATTAGTTGAAATCAGTTGATGCTCATGCGGTTTTCGTATAAACCGAATCAATCTCTTCCAATAAATATGAATTTGTCGATGATTCATTTAGCGGCCAAAGTATGCCGCTCGATGCACTTTACTATGCAAAAACCCTAAAAATGGCTGAAAATCACGCAATGTGCACACGATTTTTATGCGCATCCGATTTCAGTAATCTCCTATGAAAATACACAAAAGGACACCTATTTTAAAAGGATCGGCTAAGAACCGCGGATGTGCCTCCACAATCGATTTTGGATAAAATACGTATATTATTCGCGTATGGATATATTTTTGACCTATTTTCACACAGATTCGCGAATATGATGACACAAGAATGAATGTATGTGAAATCAGTTCGAAGAAAAACGCGATTATATACGCGAATTTGTGGAAATAAGTTTTTGCAGTTTTTCCCAAATTCAAGGTACCTATATCCGCCGTTTTATTGGGAATATTGGAATTGAACATGGATGGGCTAATTAGATCCGGCACGTAAAAAGACTAAAATCACGCGGGGTTCCACGGAATTTAAGTGGACTTTCTTAATTCTAGACTCAAAAAATATGTTTTTTATAAAAATTTACGCACCAAATTTTCGTCTTTGGAACCCAATTGCAAAGAAGCTACGGTGAGCACATTCATGAGATATACACTAAACGAAGCAAAATCACGAGTTCTACAATCCTATAATTAGTTTAGTCCATTATCTGGATGCGCATCCTAATTATAAGAAAAATTCAAAAAACACCGAAAATCCGGCTGCAAAATGTCAGCATCCTTTTTGGGTGGATGCAGTGATTATATCGAAAAATCATACATTAGAATCATATTGTCCATGGGGTATTCTGCAACTTAGTCACTGATCACATGAGCGTGCGTTGTGTAGTTTAGCCACAAATCAGGAACGAACACAAAAAACTCGTTGGCTTCAACACATTTTCACCCATTTTTTTACATTTCCACCATCACAGCTTCCACCAAACTTATTATTTTTTACCAATATTTTAAGATTTTGACAAGAACATTTCATTTTATAGAAATGAATTTAAATTATATTCAATATGTTCATATTTAGCGAGTTATAACCTTGCAAACCTCAGCTTCAAGGAATTTAAAAGATTTTTGTAATTTCCTATATATCAATTTCAAATAAAATGAAAAATAAATTCCATATAATTTTAAGTGTGTCGATTGGCCTGTTTTCAATATTTTAAACAAAATATATTCTCCAAAGCCGAAGATTATTCTTAAGATTTAACAATGGTTGTTACAGCTTATATTTATAAGTTTTTAGAGGCAGAGATCTTCAAAATATTTATAAGTATAAATGATTTAGCAATTTTCGCCACTGAAAACTGAATGCTGTCAAAGACAAATTTATGAAAAAATTGGAAACATATTGTTACGAATATAACTTTAGATTTAAGTTAATTTAGATGAATTCCGTTAATTTAAGAATTTGAATTGTAACGTAAATTTCTACTACGCAGTTTATTTGAATAACTTCACAACAACAACCACTGTATAGATTTTTCTACATCCTTCCATTTCCTCTTTCATTTTCTATTTTGTTATTGTCGTACAATTCTTGTTAAACGTCATTCCTCTTTCTGTGTTATTCCCTCGCCTGTATATGTGTTGTTGTTATTCCTCTTTCTTTGTTATTCCCTCGCCTGTATATGTGTTGTTGTTATTCCTCTTTCTTTGTTATTCCCTCGCCTGTATATGTGTTGTTGTTATTGTAAGTTTGTTTACTCAAGTTTGTTGTTATTGTTCACTCAGTAAGTTTGTGGTTGTTATTGTTACTCAATGTGTTTGTTGCATTGGTAGATTGTTCGTGATCTAGGTGTTACCAGATCGTCTAGAAACTTCTGTAGCGACAGGCAGGGCTCATATAAATAGAGGGAATGGAAAGGCAGTGAGTCAGTTGTGAATCAGATCGCGAATTGAAACCGTCGTGTAAAGTAAAGTGCAAAGTAAAGTTGTGTGAATAAAGTCATTGTAATAATCGTAATCTGAAATAACCCGCGTTTTATTTGGTACGAATTGTATCGGGAAATAAAACAACGTCTACACGGGATTTAGTAAAATCCAAGAACGTAACAATTGGTGTCAGAAGTGGGATTACGATAATACTACGATGAAGTTCAAGGATCTACGAGTGGAAGACTTGAAGAAGGAGCTCAATAAATTGGAATTGTCCTCTACTGGCAACAAGGCTGAGCTACAAAAACGTCTGTTGGATGAGTTCGGGCGCCGTGGTATGAACATCGATACATATGAGTTTGACAGTAAGGATGAAGTGGATTTATCGGAAATTAGCGAATCCAACGGTGGGGAAGCCTCGTCAGTAGCTGCCAGGGGTGACGATTTAAGAGAAATGCTGGCTAAAATGTTTGAGGAAAATTACAGAAGGAGCGAGGAAAATTCGAGAAGAATGATGGATAAACTCGAGAACATTACAGAAGTTATTGGAAGGAGAGTGGAAACCGTGGAGGTCCAAATAAAAGAGTTGGATAAGAAAGTGCAGTCGGTTGACGAGAAGATTCTGTCTGTGGATGAGAAATTTCTGGTCCACGACCACAGGGTTACGAATCTGGAGAAGAAAATATCAGAACTGGAAATTAAGGGTGGTCCGGTGCGAGTTCCTGATAACACACTAAAAATCAAACCTCCTGTATTCGACGGCTCTACGTCATTCAATGTTTTCAAGTTACAGTTCGAGACAGTGGCTTCTAGAAATTCGTGGAACGACAGCGACAAAGCGGTTGCACTACTTCTGGCATTGAAGGGCAGTGCTGCTGATGTTATACAGAGTATTCCTGTCGCTTCTAGAAACAACTATGAAGATGTTATTGCTGCACTGGAACGTAAGTACGGTGGCGAACATAAACAAAACATCTACCTTATGGAATTAAGGGGAAGAGTGCAGAGGGCAAACGAGACGTTGCAAGACTTTGCAGCTGAGGTGGAACGTTTGGTGCTAATGGCGTATCCAGGAGAGAATCACCCATTGGTGGACCGTATGAAAATCGAAACCTTTGTGAATGGCATACGTGACCCTGAGATTAAATGTGCAACATATGCGTCACCAAAAACGTCATTTGCCGAAACCGTGACGTTTGCCCTTGCCCAAGAGACGGCAAGAATAATTGTTAAGCCCCAGACCCACAAGATTCGCCAACTGGAGACCGAAAGTTTCGAACCCAAATCTCTCGTTAACTCGATCGAGGACGCCATGAGGCGGGTAATAGAACAAACAAAGTTAGTAGGGATGACTAAGCCCAGGGTTAGATGCTACAACTGCGATAAAACAGGTCATATTGCGCGCGAATGCAGAGCTAAGCGCAAACGATCCAGGTCATCGTCACCACCTCCAACGAAAGATGGTAGACGAATGGCTCAACAGTCCACCAATGAGTCACCGTTAAACTAAATCGAGCCAGTCCAGCGGGGCATGAACTGGCTCCCATCGACGATGGCCCCACAATCTCCATAGCAATAGTACAACAGAAAAGTCACAACCTAACAACAACTGGGTATATCAATGGTGACAAGCGAGTTCTGACGTTAGATACTGGCGCATCAAAGTCCATCATAAGATCAGATCTGGTAAAGGGAAACATAACGCAACTTAATGGAGTCAGACTGCGCACAGCAACGGGGGAGCCCGCGGCAGTACACGGCAAGATTACCCTGAGACTAACTATTGCCAATAAATCGGTGAATTACGAGTTTATAGTTGCCGATATCGTAGACGAAGTGATAATAGGCGCAGATTTTATGATTGCCTTCGGTATCAATCTGGATATGAAAGAGCGTGTGATGACCTGGTCTAACGTCGAAATTCCGTTAAACGTGGGCTACGATGAAAGTACACCCATTAGACGTCTGACTACGGACCATCCAGAGATAATACCGCCCTGTGCCGAAGCAATAATATGGGTACCTATGGATGGAGATTGTGGAGCCGAGAAGTTGTGGGTGGTGGAACCAGCAGAAAACAGATACAGTAACATCCTAATAGCGAACGCCCTGGTGAAAAGCAACGAGGACGGATTGATTCCTGTTAGAGTTTTGAACCTGTCAAACAAGCAAGAGCAAATTTGCCAATTTTCCGATGTTGGACAATGCACACCAGCTGAAGCTGTGATTAATTTGGAAACTAGCACCGAAAAGCCAGCAGCCATGGAGAAGAAGAACCTCGACGGCTACATAAAAGAATGGACACACCAATTATCACCTTCCGAGAGGAACAAGGCTAAGCAGCTATTATGGAAATATGCCTCTACCTTTGCGTTGACAAAAGAACACCAAGGAAGAACATCAGTGGTGAAGCATGAAATCCATACAGCAGACGCGAGACCCATTAAACAGCCTCCAAGAAGTGTTCCGCTGGCAAAAAGAGACGAGGTCCAGAAGCTGATAAGTGAAATGGAAAAGAGTGGTGTAATAGAACCATCGTCAAGTCCATGGTGCTCCCCAGTGGTCCTGGTCAAGAAGAAAGACGGAAGCACCCGATTTTGTGTGGACTACCGAAAGTTGAATGATGTCACCAAGAAAGACAGCTATCCGCTCCCAAGAATCGACGACACCTTTGACACATTAGCCGGGACGTCATGGTTCTCCACCCTCGACCTGCAGAGTGGGTACTGGCAAGTGGAGATCGCCGAGAAAGATAAAGAGAAAACAGCGTTTGGCGTTAATGGGGGTCTCTGGCAGTTCAATGTCATGCCATTCGGACTCTGCAACGCCCCGGCTACATTTGAAAGGCTGATGGAGCGTGTGTTAAAAGGGCTGCAGTGGAAGTCGTGCCTCATATATCTGGATGACATCATAGTCATGGGACGCAACTTCGACGAACACATCAAGAATTTAAAGGATGTTCTTCAGCAGCTTTCGTCTTCAGGCCTCAAGCTGAACCCAAAGAAGTGCAGTCTCTTCCAACGAGAGGTGAAGTTCCTGGGGCATCACGTGACGCCGGAGGGCATATCGACGGATAAGGAGAAAATTCAAGCCGTCAGAGATTGGCCGCAGCCCCGAAATCTCCATGAGCTGCGAAGCTTTCTGGGTCTCTGCACCTACTACCGTCGATTTGTCCCAAATTTTGCCAACATCGCCGCCTGTCTACACCGCTTAACGCAAAAAGGCCAGAGGTTCCAGTGGGGCAACGACCAAGAAGAGGCGTTCAGTAAACTCAAAGACATGCTATGCAGAGCCCCCATTTTGGCATACCCTATACCTGGCGGAAAGTTTGCTCTGGACACAGACGCAAGTGCGTGCGGCATCGGTGGCGTCCTTTCCCAGGAAATCGACGGACAGGAAAAAGTCATCGGGTACTACAGCCGGACATTGTCGAAGCCTGAGAGGAATTACTGTGTGACGAGGAGAGAGCTGCTTGCTGCCCTTGAGAACGTTAAACACTTCCACAAATACCTATATGGCCAGCATTTCCTGCTGAGGACCGACCACGCTGCTCTCCAATGGTTGCTGCGGTTTAAGAATCCGGAAGGTCAACTAGCCCGTTGGATCGAGAGGCTCCAGAGTTATGATTTCAGAATCGAGCATAGAAAAGGCGGAAAACACGGTAATGCTGATGCCCTGTCTCGTCGGCCATGCAAGGTAGAATGCAGGCATTGCTCAAAGGCTGAGAATAAGGAGAATATCGTTGATGTCCGACTATTGCAGTTTGAGTCGGGTGAAGATTGGTCGACGGAACAACGAAGAGATCCCATTCTGGGCAAAGTAATTTCGGCCATTGAAACGGGCAAGCGACCTAGTCGTAAAGAAATTACCTCCGAAAGCCCTCTTTTAAAATCCTATTGGGCCCAGTGGGACAGTCTACTTATAAAAGATGGCTGCCTATATCGCAAATGGGAAAGTGAGGACGGTAAATCTCACCGGAACTTGATCGTCGTCCCAGACTCCAAAATAAGAGATGTCTTGTCGGAGTTTCACGATGGGCCAAGTGGAGGACATCTTGGCATAGCAAAGACCGCTGAAAAGGTGAAGCAGAGATTCTACTGGGTCGGCTGTCAAAAATCCATTGCCGACTGGATCGCCAATTGTGAAAGGTGCATAAAAGCTAAAGGTCCAACACGGAAGAGTCGAGGCTACATGCAGCAGTATAATTCAGGAGCCCCTTTTGAAAGAATCGCAATGGATGTAGCTGGACCGTTCCCCACAAGCGACTCTGGGAACCGGTATGTCTTAGTGGTCATGGATTACTTCAGTAAATGGCCGGAGGTTTATGCTATCCCGAATCAAGAAGCCAGGACAATTGTGGATGTGTTCAGCAAAAATTGGATTTGTCGCTATGGTGTTCCATCTGAGGTTCATTCCGATCAAGGTAGGAATTTTGAATCAGCGATCTTCAAGGAAATGTGCGACTCCTACGGAATCAAGAAAACCAGAACGACGCCCCTACATCCACAATCAGATGGCATGGTGGAAAGATTCAATCGCACCCTGGAAGAACATCTACGGAAAGTGGTGGACAGTGGCCAACGAGACTGGGATGAGCATATTCCAAAGTTTTTACTGGCTTATAGATCGGCCATTCATGATTCCACATCCCGGACCCCAGCCAAAGTTCTGTTCGGAAATGAATTAAAGCTACCTGGCGATTTGATATTCGGTGCTACCCCAAACGACGATGTGAACCAAGATGAAGACAGCCAAAACTCTTTTAGTAAAGTCCACGATGCAGTCCGACATCGAATAAAAATGGTAAGCAACCGCATGAAGGCAAGGTACGATCGAGCGGCAAATACCGATGGGTTTCAAGAAGGGCAACTGGTACTATTGTTCAACCCACAACGAAAGAAAGGACTATGCCCCAAATTGCAAACGCACTGGGAAGGACCCTACAAGATTGTCACGAAAATAAATGACGTCGTTTATCGCATCCAGAGGAGCGACAGTCCCAGGTCGAAGATGAAAGTTGTACATTTGGAGCGGCTGACCCCCTACGGAACGGGAACTGTGCCTATTCGGGACGAACAGGCTTAAGCGGGGGGCAATGTTACGAATATAACTTTAGATTTAAGTTAATTTAGATGAATTCCGTTAATTTAAGAATTTGAATTGTAACGTAAATTTCTACTACGCAGTTTATTTGAA